>NC_064621.1:122133560-122226520 GCF_023898315.1 Schistocerca nitens
GCAGGATTCGAACCTGCGACCGTAGCGGTCGCGCGCTTCTAGACTGTAGCGCCTTGAACCGCTCGGCCACCGCGGCCGGCACCGCGAAGACAGACAGCATAAGCACATGCACTGTAAATACACTCCTAGCAGCACTAGATATTTCCTTTGGGGTCGGGTGGTCATCTACCACAGCTGTCGGTCACAAGTCATCAGTCCCCGACCCATGATCAGCAGACCGAAGTCACTCTCTGAACTGTCCTACAAAGTCGGCGTCATGTCCTCTCTGCACAAAGGTATTACTGTTTCTGACCCCAACCTGCTTGCTTGCTTGCTTTCTACACCCATCTCCAGACTCTGGGATTACAAGAACATACGTGTCTTCACATGGTTTACCAGAACATCATATCATTTTCGCGATTCTTCTCGATATCAACCACTTAGCAATATCGCTTGCATAGCAGTAGCGCTTGTACTTTGTAATTCCGAAGATACACACTGGAAATTATTTATCTAGAAACCCGAAACTCTAGCGAGGTGCAGCGTGCTGTAAATCACTGAGTAAGTAGAAACTTATCTTGTCTGCGAAGACCTTTACGTGAAAACTCGAAAAAAATAGAGGAAACTGATACTTCCACTCGTGAATACCGATGCCAGTGATATAACAGATTCCAAATCATCCTTATAATTTACAAAGTCAACTAAGGTGTTTCCCATTTCTAGAGAACCAGCAAACGTCTCTTCCACACGTATTTCACCTGCTAGGTGCACACAACACACACCACAATTGATGTTGTCTCAACTAAATAAAGACAGGAAATATGCAGAAGCAGTTAACCGGACAATTACATCAGAAGGAATAATGGTCCAGCGCAAACAAACACACATCCATTTCCAATCTTCTTAAATTTCCACCCGATCATGAAGGCTACCCAACACATAGTGAGTATTAGTTCATTATTCAGCCGTCTAGAGGACGACAGGGTTAAGTCAGCTACATTCCTACATCCCAACTGGCCCTTCCGTTCGGACAGCTCCTGCCGTTAGCGGGAAACGTGAGTCATACCCGCCACAATCCACCGCCCCGCGCACCACGCACCCCCAGACACAATCGTCCTAGGAAACCGACTACGTATATATTTTATCACTCTATTTACAATTAAAAATTAGACGACATTCGACAGCGAGTGAAGTATCGGAAATAACCTCTGCTGACGGCTGTGGCTCTGGAAATAGAAATACCTGTACCATTCTTATGACTTGACATACTTTTCCCTTTGCTGTCACATTATCCCGTGTCAAATAAATACTTTCCTTAGAACTGGACATAGTCATTTCCTTTGCACATGTCGGAACACACACACATACTTTATAAACCTGATGCTCAAGGTGAACCTATCAAGCATCCCTTACTACTAAGTATAATACTTCGTCAGCAACTGATTGTTGGTGATACGAAAAAATACTGAGCGAAAATCAGCAATGGGTGGACGTGTCTCAAGTTTTTCCTGCAAGTGGTACCACCGTGTCTTAGAAAGATCTTAAAAACATGGTCGCAATGACCATGTTACTATCACAAGCCGTCTTGGATCTACAAGAGCTCGCAAGTATCACTAACGATACAAGCCTTATAAATCGAGGTATGACATTATCTCCGAATGAAGTGGTTTTTCCAGACAAATACCGTGACACTGAATACAGACGGTGATCGCCAGAGTGTATATTATCAGACCAACAGTGCAGTTACACATCACCGACGGGTTTAAGCTCGTAATAAAATCACCGAATTTAGAAAGCGATTCGCCTAAGGAACGCGGTATGAAGCCAGTATTTGCAACTCACTTGTCCCGCCGCTAAATATTCCTCCAGTATGTTAACACATTCTGTCTCGATGCCACATCAAAGGTCCTGCAATATATCCACTAGGTTATAGGCGATGGTTGATTGAGAATGATCACAAACAGCAGATGGTATGCTGATTGACGTCGTAAGAAATGTACACGGTCTTTTCAGAGTGCTATTGCTATGCTTTCCAGTAGAAATGCCATCTGTGATTTGGAATCAAGTCTTTCCATTCGACTACATACCTGTGTTGGATCCTATGGAGAAGTCTTTTAATGATTACAGCCTCTAGTAGTCATATTTCTGGCACTCTCATATCTCGAAATGAGTCACCTTTTTCGAACCTATTTGCTACAGTAAAATTCCAAAGTAGTTTTAGGTAGTCTTGCAACTGCCCCTCAGATTCTGCACTACCATCCCTGCAGCTTTGCACATGAGACCGTTCCAATACACTTGCAACACCTGCCAACTCTTGCACAAAAATTCTTGCAAAGTATGGCAAGAAATAATTTTTGTTTTAGCATAATTTTATATACTGAGGGTTCAGTATTCTGTATGGAAGTTAAATTTGGAAGTAATAAGGTTCTGGTGTCCATTCTGGATGATAAATTAGAGTCAATTGTGGAGTTTGGTAAAATGAATGTGTGCTGTGATGATACAAAGTTAATGGTGGACAACAGTAACAGTATTGAAGGTAGTAAAGTGGAGTCTGCTTCACCCTGAAAGTCGTTATTGAGTACTGGCAGTAGACCATTAAGCTGGTGCTTTTGTAGATGGTAATGCACAAAATGGGGTGCTTACTCCAATGAAGAAATGGAAGTTTAGAATGAATAGCCAATGATTCCTGCCTGATATGATGTAGTTGAAATGATAATACACAAAAGGGTGCTTCCTTTAAAGAAGTAAGAGCGGTTTATGTGGAGGAAAAAGGTGTTAATGTTGTTGTGATAACTGAAGCTGGAAGCGATGAAATGTAGGTTAATGAGCGAAGTTTTGTTGCATGTGGTATGAATGTAGGTGTTGACCATACGCATTTATTTTGTTAAACCATGTGAAAGTAAGATGGAAAGAGAACTGGATTCTAGTAATTGGATAGCCAGGCCAAAATAGATTCAGAAACAGGCCCTTGAAAGTTGTGAGTTCAGTAATGCTGAAGGTATCAGGCAGATTAAAAAACACAAGGAGTTGGGGTAAATACCTCAGATGGCATTGTGCTCTTTGCAATACTACGTAACTGACGATTACCAGGTACACAAGTTATTGACACTACTACTTCAATTTCTTTTCATGTTTTCAATCTTCCTCTTCTGTCATTCTGAACTCAGGTCTATCATCTTTACCTTTTTTCATGTCTGTAGTAAAGTAGAAGCAGCAGCAGGCACTGTCATGTTGAAGGTCACAAACAGATAGAACTGTTAGTTGTGGGACGAAGAGTTAATGTAGTCTCAAGTGATTAGTGGGTGTGGTTGTGAAAATGAAGTGATTAATGGTGATTTGAGGCAACTTGAGATAGTGAGAAGTTTAGTACTAACAAAAAGTAGGTATTGGATTTTGAATTGATTAGGTAAAGTTTACTGAAGATGGCATGTGAAGTAAAATATTAGTAAATGGAGACTAATGAGGAATAAGGCGTTTTGTTGCAACCAGAGGTGTGTTGTCATCATGAAAAACAGATAATGAAGGAGTAAGATGACATGTTGCAAGGATGTGGTGTGTTCTTTTGATGGAAAATGGTTAACAGAGTTTTGTAACATGGAAAAATAACGGATGTGACCTGAGATTAACTGATTAGTATGGTGATGTAAAGAATCTAATGAAGTTTGGAAAGGAGAATACTCATATTGACATTATCTAAACTAATATGTAAGAGGCTGTACATCAGTTACAATGAAGGAACTAGTATAAGCAGTGGTAAACATGTTATGTTATGTTGTGAATATTGTCAATGAATGATTTACTCTAGACGTAAGTCAGTTTTGAATGAACTTGAATCTGCTTTATGTAAATAGGCTATTTCAGTTAGCTAGTAAATAAGCAAACTTCTTGCACTGGCTGCCATAGTTTGCTGAAGCTTTGAAATTATTTTGGTTTAATTACTTATGGTTTCAAGTAAATTTAATTGCAAGCCACTTTAATGCACTAAATAGTGTAAAGTTTCTGTTAATTTAGTTGATTGGAAAATGGAATATAAGAAACACTTACAATAGTGATTCGTTTCAGGAAGATATAATTGTTATTTGTAGGCTTAGGCGAAACTGTTTTCAGAAACAACGGATGTCTAGCTAAAAATCTTGACTGTAGTTAAAGGTTATATGTTATGAACGCCACGTACTTGGGTGCTCTACATAATTAAGAAATGAATGTAAGAAAAAATAGTAACGCTATTCGAGTGCTAACATTAAGGTAGGAAAAAATTTAATTGGAATAAAATTAAGAGACGCCATCCATAGCAAAAAAGGAAAATTTTATAAATATTGTAAAATGCACAGGAAAAGTTTCATTGTTGTGCGAAAAAACTAATTTTGTATGAAAAACTATTTTTATGAGTTTGGAAGCAATATGATTCTGTCAAATCATATGCTAGGTTAGTTTTAGAACTACCAAGGCTGAAGTAAGGGAACTATAATTTACTATACTTTGGTTTTGGAACTGTCGCGTTGTTTGAGTGTAATTATTCAAAATTTTTACTTGCAAGAAAAATTTTTTCTTAATTAAAGAGCTGTGTGAGGCATAGCAACTTACATTGTGCCTATTGAGATCGTAACACCAGTGAACAGACATGCAATATGAGTCACGTGCAGGACAGATGGCGTGAGATACCTGAGAATATGTAGTTCCTATACAATTTGATAGAAGTCACTAACTGACAGACACTGTTTGACCTGCAGTGAAAATACTGCCATTTTATTTGCAGTTCGGCCTGTTTAATTTTCTAATTGTTTATTAATTACTATTATAATTGTGCTTACTTATGAGAGTGAATGAAGGTGTGAATGTGAAATAACGTTTTAGGTTAAGTTTTTATATTATAAATTGAAGTAACTGGTCTCGTGAGGAATGTTCAACAATGATGTGTGTGTTAGTCATTCGTACCGGGGAATTTGTTATAAACTAGTTTATTGTTCTGATTCAGTGACAAATTTTGATTGGTTCCATGCAAATGCGCAGGACTGAACGGATATGATGCTGCTTTCGACTGGCTGTGATGTTCCTCCGCCAGGCAGAAATTAGCATATTCGCGCGTATTTCCTGTATAGGGATTGTATCTTATAGTGATCAGAGCTATTGGTAGATTCTCCGAAGAAAATGATTACTATTGTGATATTTCGGCACAAAAATGTTTGTGAAGTGCTGTAAAGTGTGGAAGAGTGTTCGATGTAATGCATGGTGTGAAATTCAGAACTTTTGGTGACATTTTTAATAACTAAATTTCCCGTGGCTTGTTGGCGACTCGCAAACGTGAACTTCTTGTTATGTGAGACTGATTATAGCAACATTTGAGTGAGCTATTCTAAAAGAAACAATCCGGTTGTAAACTTATGGTGCAGGAAAATATATAACTACGCTATGGTTATGAATGATGTGTGCTTGCAGACTTTTCAGACTTTGTACATCTTTGAGTAAGGCTTGGTAGTAACTGGTGTGTGCAAGCTTACTGTAATGGAGTGAAATTTTACCCTCATACATGCTTTCATTTAACTGTTATTAAACTTTCACAGGCAAAACAAATTTCAGGGCGACTTGTGGTGGCGAGGTTTACAGTTTTATTTATTCTTTTCTATAGCTTTTTCCGCCTAAGAACTGCATTGCAGTAACTTGAGGCGTGCGTATGAGAAGAGATTCGCCACAAGATGAGTGGACATTCAACGCAGCAGAAATGCACCGCGCCGCTGCACAATTATACGCGTTCCTGTTACATGGCACCAAACACCGATTTTTTCATCACGGAGTTGTTGCTGACACACAATGTTAAGAGTTCTCGGCTGCCCAGTACCACGTGTTCTGTGAATTCACGAGACTGGAGAGATGAAACCACGCTTCATCACGCATTATGTAATAGAATGGGTTTAACAAACCAGAGATAATGTTATTCAAAAGCCACATTTCTTACTGTCATATTTCTATTATTGCTGCAAACCGTCACACGATATGGTTTCAAATTAAGACTTTTTCAATATCCGCTGGCAACTCCTCCTATCTACAGGCGCCTGTTGGGCAAGTTTACGTGTAGGGCTCTGAGTAATTCTTCGGCAAATGTCTGCAATAACTTCTGGTAAGTGAACTGAAGAAATCCTTTGCGGTTTCACATCTTGCACAGGTCCGTATGCGCACCAGTTTTTACATACATTCTGTTACCCTCTTGCTAGTAGTCCTCTGTTCAGATACTTGACCCCGAAAATTTCACGAGTTTTCTTAATCGGATCTATTTTCACATATTCTTCCACAATTTCAATTATTTCTTTTATCGAGAAAGCCATTTTGCAGACCGGAAACAGAAACGTCTAACTGTATCGATGAAACAAATTGTAATGCCACACAAGAATGCCAGCAATCGATTATTGCATAAAACTGCCCATTGTTGTAGCTGTTTACTCTATTCCAGAAGTCGAAATATTGCATTCGCATTCAAAGGGGAGGCGATCTACTCTTAATGCGGCACCCTTTACAATCGCTTAGTCGTGAAAAGGCATAAGTACCAGATCAGATACCTGTAAGATTATACAAAGATTACGCGAAAGAACCCGTTCGCCTTCTAGTAGCAATTTATCGTAGACTGCTTTAGCAACGAATGGTACGGAGCACGATTTCAAGAAGGGCTGCAGGACAGATGCACGTAATGATAGGCCTATATCGTTAAAGTCAGTCTGTTGTAGAATTATGGAACATGTTTCATGCTCAAGAATTACGTTTTTGGAGGACGCAAACCTCCTCTACAAAAGTCCACATGGATTCCACACACAGATATCTTGCTCGCTCTGTTTCTCCGTGACATCAGTAGCGCTGTAGACAATGGCGCTCAGATTGCAGCTGTGTTCTTTTACTTCAGGAAGGCATTTGACACGTCCTGCGCTGCTGGTTAGTGAAGAAAATATGAGCTTATCGAGTATAGGACCAGATCTGCGACTAGATCCAAGGCTTTCTCGCAGGCAGAACTCAAGTCGCCACGTTTAACGGAACAGAACCGACAGATGTAAAGCTAATTGCCGGGGTACCCCAAGAAAGTTTTTTTTTAATTACTGCGACCAGTCACAAAATTTGTTAACTAATTTATTATTTATTTATTCTGCGACATGTTTCGGGGTACACCTCATCCGCAGGCTATATGGCATTACAAAAACAATTTCACAATAGGCTCATGCAGATCTTACATAGTCATTTCATAAATTCTGAGGTTATTCTGTGGCAGAAGAGAAAGATTAGTAAGAGGCGATGTCACTTTGTAAGCTGGATTGATGTTTGCATTAAAATGTTTTGTAACAGTCACTCACTTTGTTCTTATGGCGTGGCGGTCTCGTTGTGATGAGCTGAGGTGTTTCCATTTCTGTGGCTCTCTTGGCTTTCTTGATCTCTGTTCACAAATTTTCAGAAACGTACCAGTATCTTGGAAACACGATTACACAAAAACAAGTCTGTAGTGCAGTGGACAAGATGGTGGTCAAAATTCAACTGTTTTCGATTTGACTATAGATCTGTCGATCTATGTGGTGTCAGATGTTTACAATGTCTTCTGCACCTCTTGTTATTCTATTAAAGATGTAGGTTGACGAAATACATTACAAATTGAGCACCTGTTGCAATATTATTGTCCAAATCATGGTATAAAAACTATTTATTTTACACATTTCTAAGCTATTGCTGGGGCTATAGCCACATGACTGTGATGTTATGTATCTTTTATTCTAAGATTACTGTAGTGAAACTGGAAAACAAATGTGAATTTTTGAAGTCTGTCATTTCATTCACGATCTCGTTATTCCCCATGTGGCCATTGATGAATATTTCCATTTCTTTCAAGATGTCCATTTTCCAGCTCTTTTCTAAATTGTGTAGTACTTTGAGATCGTTGTCTATTGTAACACTGTGTCCTGTTTCATTTAAATGTTTCGCTATAGCAGATTTATTCGGTTTGCCAAGTCTGAAACAGTCAATGTGTTCTTTAAAGCGGGGTTCAAAACATAATATTATAAACTCCAGTGGAAGATTTGCAGGAGAGACGCTCAGTAGCTAGGTACGGGCTTCTGTTGAAGTTTCGAGAACATACCTTCACCGTGGAGTCAAGCAGTATATTGCTCCCTCCTACATATATGTCGCGAAGAGACCATGAGGATAAAATCAGAGAGATTAGAGCCCACACAGAGGCATACCGACAATTCTTCTTTCCACAAACAATACGAGACTGGAATAGAACGGAGAACTGATAGAGGTACTCAAGGTACCCTCCGCCACACACCGTCAGGTGGCTTGCAGAGTATGGATGTAGATGTAGATATAGATAATAATATATGTTCACCAACAGTGTGATATCAGAATCTGAAACGACAATAGAAATGATTTTTGCCTGGCAGGGTGTGAACTCAGCATAAAAGAAATTGTTCCGAAATAAATAAAGTTCACTCCTTCCTCTCCAGCCCAGTACAATTTATTTAGGAATGGATTTCACGTACATTATTTATTACACTGATACAAAACACTGCTCTAACGTGCTTGGGGTCACGATACACAGCATACAGACCTGCAAACTACTCGTAAATTACTGAAATAATGCAGTACACTGATATACAGACACACAAAGTACTCGTAAATTGTGAAAATAATGCATGTAAAAGGTTCTGAAAACACGATCACTAATTGTAAACTGTCGAAATAATGCATTGCACAGCCTATACACCAGTTCACAAATTAATGCAATAGACACGTCCACTACTCGTGAAATTGTCAAAAAATAATGCGTATTTAACGCTCTGCCAACACGCTCACAACGCTTAAACAGTCGAAATAATGCAGTGCACAATCACTCATTGCACGTAAAATCGCTTTCAGACTATCGTCAACCTCGATGTATCAGCAAATCGTCCCGTAGAGAGGCCCCAAGGCGCTCACGTCGGGACGGCGCGAGCACCATGAGCACGTCGCTTCGGCCAGCGAGACAGCTGTGGGCCGCGTGCACGTGTATACCATTAAAAAAAATGGTTCAAATGGCTCTGAGCACTACGGGACTTAACATCTGAGGTCGTCAGTCCCCTAGAACTTAGAACTACTTAAACCTAACTAACCTAAGGACATCACAAGCATCCATGCCCGAGGCAGGATTCGAACCTGCGACCGTAGCGGTCACGCGGTTCCAGACTGAGGCGTCTAGAACCGCTCGGCCACACCGGCCGGCTGTTTACCATCATTTGTGCGATGATGCATATGGTTCAAATGGCTCTGAGCACTATGGGACTTCGCATTCGGAAGGACGATGGTTCAATCCCGCGTCCGGCCATCCTGATTTAGGTTTTCCGTGATTTCCCTAAATCACTCCAGGCAAATGCCGGGATGGTTCCTCTGAAAGGGCACGGCCGACTTCCTTCCTCATCCTTCCCTAATCCGATGAGACCGATGACCACGCTGTCTGGTCTTCCCCAAACCAACCAACCAACCACTTGGGACTTAACTACTGAGGTCATCAGTCCCCTAGAACTTAGAACTACTTAAACCTAACTAACCTAAGCACATCACACACATCCATGCCCGAGGCCGGATGCGAATCTGCGACCGTAGAGGTCGCGCGGTTCCAGACTGTAGCGCCTAGAACCGCTCGGCCACTCCAGCCGACGATGATGCATAGCCTTTCTACCAGCAGCCCAGCGCCGAGAGAGATGTTTTCGTAGCAGCTCACCCTCGAAGACGCAGCTAAAATGTTCTCAATGTTATGCTGACGTCATATGTCTATGTAAATAACAGCCTAGTCTCACTCTGAACGCGCTACAGAAATCGGTTGCAATGCTTCCCAGAATGGCAAAGAGTGCATTCTCCATAGCGGTCCTAACGGGACATGCGAGACACCTCCGGCCGCGTAGGTGTTTACCCAGCCACCAAGCATACTTGCCGGTCCAGTGCAGGCCTAACTGCCAAGCGAGAAATGTCTGCATAGCTACTCACCCTCGCAGGTGCAGCTAAAAGGCTGTCAGTGTTATATTGATGTCTCATGGGTATGTAAATAACAGCCATGTCTCCCTCTGGACGTGCTGTAGACATCTTCTACAATGCTTTCAGAAACTGTTAACGGTAATAATCCAGAATAACACTGAATGCATCCTTCCTGATGCTCCTAACAGCTGAGCCCGTCCATCACATCAGCCCCTCATGGAAATCGTAAAGTGTCACAGAAATAGTTAACGGTTGCTTTTGTTGTTGTTGTAGGAGCTTTCGTGATGTCTCAGCATGTCTGCATGGAATTTCTTGCTCTAACAGGAGCTGTTTACGAAAATAGCTCAGAATAACACCGAACTCTTCCTGATGGTGCTAACGAGACATCCCGTGCTACCCTTTCTGGAAACCGTAATGTCCTGCTTTCAGCATACATCTCAGAAATCGTAAACGTTCTCATCGCTAATAGAGGCTCCTATGTCCCAGCGCAAAGGATGTCTTGTGAAAAATAGAGCATTCTGATTGGCTCTTACTGAATTTACCTGCCAAACTGCTGCTGCTGCCGGTGTGGGAGCACTGTCCGCCATTTTTCTCTGCAGACAAGACTTTCAGCAGCAAAATTATTTTATGCAGATCGTCATATTGCATTGACAGTCAAAAACTGCAAAAGTGGTCTACAGATCGTCAAATACGGAAAGACACTTGCTCAGTTACACTGCTCTGCCCCTTAGGACGGAAGCTTGAATATTACAGCGTAAAACCGATCTCAAATCCGGCAATACATCACTGCATATCGTGTCGATGTGGTAAACATACAATTCGTATCCTGTGCCATACAAAATCACGTCTTTTGCATCATGCATATAGCTATCGACCGCCAGACATTCGTACATATACCGCGAAGACAAAAATGGCTCTGAGCACTATGGGACTAAACTTCTGCGTTAATCAGTCCCCTAGAACTTAGAACTACTTAAACCTAACTAACCTAAGGACATCACACATATCCATGCCCGAGGCAGGATTCGAACCTGCGACCGTAGCGGTCGCGCGCTTCTAGACTGTAGCGCCTTGAACCGCTCGGCCACCGCGGCCGGCACCGCGAAGACAGACAGCATAAGCACATGCACTGTAAATACACTCCTAGCAGCACTAGATATTTCCTTTGGGGTCGGGTGGTCATCTACCACAGCTGTCGGTCACAAGTCATCAGTCCCCGACCCATGATCAGCAGACCGAAGTCACTCTCTGAACTGTCCTACAAAGTCGGCGTCATGTCCTCTCTGCACAAAGGTATTACTGTTTCTGACCCCAACCTGCTTGCTTGCTTGCTTTCTACACCCATCTCCAGACTCTGGGATTACAAGAACATACGTGTCTTCACATGGTTTACCAGAACATCATATCATTTTCGCGATTCTTCTCGATATCAACCACTTAGCAATATCGCTTGCATAGCAGTAGCGCTTGTACTTTGTAATTCCGAAGATACACACTGGAAATTATTTATCTAGAAACCCGAAACTCTAGCGAGGTGCAGCGTGCTGTAAATCACTGAGTAAGTAGAAACTTATCTTGTCTGCGAAGACCTTTACGTGAAAACTCGAAAAAAATAGAGGAAACTGATACTTCCACTCGTGAATACCGATGCCAGTGATATAACAGATTCCAAATCATCCTTATAATTTACAAAGTCAACTAAGGTGTTTCCCATTTCTAGAGAACCAGCAAACGTCTCTTCCACACGTATTTCACCTGCTAGGTGCACACAACACACACCACAATTGATGTTGTCTCAACTAAATAAAGACAGGAAATATGCAGAAGCAGTTAACCGGACAATTACATCAGAAGGAATAATGGTCCAGCGCAAACAAACACACATCCATTTCCAATCTTCTTAAATTTCCACCCGATCATGAAGGCTACCCAACACATAGTGAGTATTAGTTCATTATTCAGCCGTCTAGAGGACGACAGGGTTAAGTCAGCTACATTCCTACATCCCAACTGGCCCTTCCGTTCGGACAGCTCCTGCCGTTAGCGGGAAACGTGAGTCATACCCGCCACAATCCACCGCCCCGCGCACCACGCACCCCCAGACACAATCGTCCTAGGAAACCGACTACGTATATATTTTATCACTCTATTTACAATTAAAAATTAGACGACATTCGACAGCGAGTGAAGTATCGGAAATAACCTCTGCTGACGGCTGTGGCTCTGGAAATAGAAATACCTGTACCATTCTTATGACTTGACATACTTTTCCCTTTGCTGTCACATTATCCCGTGTCAAATAAATACTTTCCTTAGAACTGGACATAGTCATTTCCTTTGCACATGTCGGAACACACACACATACTTTATAAACCTGATGCTCAAGGTGAACCTATCAAGCATCCCTTACTACTAAGTATAATACTTCGTCAGCAACTGATTGTTGGTGATACGAAAAAATACTGAGCGAAAATCAGCAATGGGTGGACGTGTCTCAAGTTTTTCCTGCAAGTGGTACCACCGTGTCTTAGAAAGATCTTAAAAACATGGTCGCAATGACCATGTTACTATCACAAGCCGTCTTGGATCTACAAGAGCTCGCAAGTATCACTAACGATACAAGCCTTATAAATCGAGGTATGACATTATCTCCGAATGAAGTGGTTTTTCCAGACAAATACCGTGACACTGAATACAGACGGTGATCGCCAGAGTGTATATTATCAGACCAACAGTGCAGTTACACATCACCGACGGGTTTAAGCTCGTAATAAAATCACCGAATTTAGAAAGCGATTCGCCTAAGGAACGCGGTATGAAGCCAGTATTTGCAACTCACTTGTCCCGCCGCTAAATATTCCTCCAGTATGTTAACACATTCTGTCTCGATGCCACATCAAAGGTCCTGCAATATATCCACTAGGTTATAGGCGATGGTTGATTGAGAATGATCACAAACAGCAGATGGTATGCTGATTGACGTCGTAAGAAATGTACACGGTCTTTTCAGAGTGCTATTGCTATGCTTTCCAGTAGAAATGCCATCTGTGATTTGGAATCAAGTCTTTCCATTCGACTACATACCTGCGTTGGATCCTATGGAGAAGTCTTTTAATGATTACAGCCTCTAGTAGTCATATTTCTGGCACTCTCATATCTCGAAATGAGTCACCTTTTTCGAACCTATTTGCTACAGTAAAATTCCAAAGTAGTTTTAGGTAGTCTTGCAACTGCCCCTCAGATTCTGCACTACCATCCCTGCAGCTTTGCACATGAGACCGTTCCAATTTAAGTCGGAACTGAGTAGACTTCGGAGAAAGCTATATCTACCACATTCTACGGTACGTGTAGAAACAGCCTAAGCAGAGTTAGTGCGACAGGACTGTGTTTTGACCATTCGATGGAAATGGGGACGTTGTCATAGCTCCGCCAACTATGCATGATGTGGAAAGTCAGCACCAAATGAAGCTCACTCCTGCAACACGAGGTAGTATAAAAGACAGTACCAGAACTGGGAGAAAGACAATAATTGAAGGGCTTATTTCAATAGTGGTACAAGTCCATTTCTGTTCATTTTGAGATACAGAGTCCTAAAGTTAAATGAGCGCTGAAACACCTGCAACTGAGATACCAGAAATACTCAGGTATACACTCCTGGAAATTGAAATAAGAACACCGTGAATTCATTGTCCCAGGAAGGGGAAACTTTATTGACACATTCCTGGGGTCAGATACATCACATGATCACACTGACACAACCACAGGCACATAGACACAGGCAACAGAGCATGCACAATGTCGGCACTAGTACAGTGTATATCCACCTTTCGCAGCAATGCAGGCTGCTATTCTCCCATGGAGACGATCGTAGAGATGCTGGATGTAGTCCTGTGGAACGGCTTGCCATGCCATTTCCACCTGGCACCTCAGTTGGACCAGCGTTCGTGCTGGACGTGCAGACCGCGTGAGACGACGCTTCATCCAGTCCCAAACATGCTCAATGGGGGACAGATCCGGAGATCTTGCTGGCCAGGGTAGTTGACTTACACCTTCTAGAGCACGTTGGGTGGCACGGGATACATGCGGACGTGCATTGTCCTGTTGGAACAGCAAGTTCCCTTGCCGGTCTAGGAATGGTAGAACGATGGGTTCGATGACGGTTTGGATGTACCGTGCACTATTCAGTGTCCCCTCGACGATCACCAGTGGTGTACGGCCAGTGTAGGAGATCGCTCCCCACACCATGATGCCGGGTGTTGGCCCTGTATGCCTCGGTCGTATGCAGTCCTGATTGTGGCGCTCACCTGCACGGCGCCAAACACGCTCACGACCATCATTGGCACCAAGGCAGAAGCGACTCTCATCGCTGAAGACGACACGTCTCCATTCGTCCCTCCATTCACGCCTGTCGCGACACCACTGGAGGCGGGCTGCACGATGTTGGGGCGTGAGCGGAAGACGGCCTAACGGTGTGCGGGACCGTAGCCCAGCTTCATGGAGACGGTTGCGAATGGTCCTCGCCGATACCCCAGGAGCAACAGTGTCCCTAATTTGCTGGGAAGTGGCGGTGCGGTCCCCTACGGCACTGCGTAGGATCCTACGGTCTTGGCGTGCATCCGTGCGTCGCTGCGGTCCGGTCCCAGGTCGACGGGCACGTGCACCTTCCGCCGACCACTGGCGACAACATCGATGTACTGTGGAGACCTCACGCCCCACGTGTTGAACAATTCGGCGGTACGTCCACCCGGCCTCCCGCATGCCCACTATACGCCCTCGCTCAAAGTCCGTCAACTGCACATACGGTTCACGTCCACGCTGTCGCGGCATGCTACCAGTGTTAAAGACTGCGATGGAGCTCCGTATGCCACGGCAAACTGGCTGACACTGACGGCGGCGGTGCACAAATGCTGCGCAGCTAGCGCCATTCGACGGCCAACACCGCGGTTCCTGGTGTGTCCGCTGTGCCGTGCGTGTGATCATTGCTTGTACAGCCCTCTCGCAGTGTCCGGAGCAAGTATGGTGGGTCTGACACACCGGTGTCAATGTGTTCTTTTTTCCATTTCCAGGAGTGTGTATACTTGAATATTTCTGGTATGTCAACCGCAGATTTTTCAGCGCTCATTTAACTTTAGGACTCTGTATCTCGAACAAAAATGGACTTGTACCACTATTGAAATAAGCCCTTCAATTTTGCTGCTGCATTGCGGTGCGTCTCCAAACAGGTAGTGCAGTCCAAAGCAATTCCGCATCCCTCGGCCCGTTCACGTCTATCACCCCAACATTCTATCATCTTTATTCTTTACTATCCAACAGAGCAAAATCACTAACTGTGAAAGCTCCATTGACTTCACCCGATAGAGAACTCGATAAGATTTTTACCGCATCTCTCTCCTCCCGTACATGGAACTGCGCTTAAAATATGCAGCTTCTGACCTGTTAGTCGTGCGGAATGCATCACTGTTATTATTGCACTGTAAAAAATATATTCCCAACGCATATCATTCATTCTCCCTGCATGTTTGTCTACGATAAACTATGGTGACAAACTGTAAAGTGATAGAACTGCTATCTTGCACATCAAAGAGAACATCGATTCTTTGTAACACAAACACTACATTGGTTTCCAGATGTGTATGACGCCTGCTGTTTACAAGGTGCAAGCCCGAATACAGTTCAGAAATTACGATATGTGCACAACAGTCCTATAAAATGATTGCCGGAAGCCGAAAATGCATACGAAAAAACTTCGATATCTACAGAGAAAATAGACACCACGATCAGTAGCCAGAGGCGACGTAACAGTCTTACCACAGTTTACCACCGTACCTGGTAACCTTCCTCCGTCATACAGAAGTCACGGTCCAACGTTAGGCTGCACTGCTCATGTGCAGGATAACATTGCCATTTCGTCTTGAGGCCACGTCTCTAGAATGCCTCCTCCCGATACTATTAAGGTGTGTATATGTAGCATCAGTCTACTCTCCTCCTCCAGAACACGCAGTTTTATTGATTTAGATCAGTACTCTATTCATGGTATTTGCCTTTAATTTTATGTATTCTTAGTCAGTTTCCATAATTTACTAAGTTTTCACGATTTTACGTATTTCATGGTACTTCCCTCAGTCTTTACTTCTCTCAGTTCCATTTTTCGTGATCATACCAGGTTTTCCTCGAATTTTGCCGATTTTATGCCATTTTCCACATTTTTTCCACAGTTTTCCATTATGAGTATGACTATATTGCTCTTATACCCATGTGATGTTTGATTTTCAACGAGAATATTTGCGCATTTTACACATCAGCCAACTAAAACATCCTAAGACTTCCCCTCTCCCTGATGATGCGTTTAGGATAGGACAGACATGTAAAGTATAATAATAGTTGCTTCGTACATGTATGAAACTGAAGACTCGATTTACGTCCAAGATGTGACAGAGAAATGGGCTACTTGGCACACGTCTTAGCTCGTCTAGATGCAGGTTCCGAAACAGGTTTCTCACAACACGTGCGTTGGAAGTCCTCTGATGACTGAGGTTTGGAGAGGTTTGCTGTTAACGATCGCAGGTAGATAGTGCTCTAAGTCACACACAGAACAACCAGTTTTATACCAGTCGATCACAGGTTATACAACACAACTGATACACCCTGAGAGAACAACAGAAAAAACGATTAAATGCGTGATAAATGACCTGCAATAACATCTCCCCCTCTCCCTCTCTGCCGATATCTCAATCTGCCTTCTGTCGTCCTTTGACGCAGATCCATGCCAATTTAGAGGCAGATGGCTCTCTTTTTCCAGGAAAGCATCAAAGACAGCATTCAACTTGCATGTATCACTATTAGCTCAATAGACATGTAGTACAGTGTTGTTAAAAAAACCATACAGCAACTGTCTGTTAGCTGCCACCTCAAGGGTGTGATTGGTGGAGAGTATAGAGAAGCACATTGTAAATACTGTTTATTAGGGTTTAAAACACGTAAACAGTCCTGCACAGGGTCAAACAAGCGATTCATTCTCTAGTTGTATATTGCAGTCACCACAGCTGGTAATACAACGCTCTTTAGCTAAGGACACTTTATACAAAAAATGTATAACGCGATTGCCGATAACTTTGGAGTCACACCTAGGCTTGTGATCCGACATACATAAATTTATTACTCTACATTTAGTGGTCACCCATGTTAAACATTCTGTTCCAACTGTCATAAGGCTGTCGACTTAAAATGACTGTGTCTCTGGTTCCCAGTGCTCCCATGTCAACTTTTTCTCGTATTCCTCTTCCTGTCGCGTATTCGTCCCCACGTACAAGAATTTTCTTACATCACACAGAAAATATGCAAGTGCTCCCTCAATTTCCCCGCACTTTGGCGCACTTTTTCCCTCAATTTATACGTATTTTTCGTCATATTCCGTACTTTTATCGATTTTATGTGAGTTCTGCCCATGCGATCATGACATGACTTCTCGCTCGGTGTTCTAAAATTGCTTTTAAATGTAGTACAGTTCCCAAACCTAGCGCAAATGCACTATTTTTTCTGGTTGGACGGCATAGTATACCACTGTACTCGAATGCGTCCAGTCACCTCCAAACACAAATTCTACAGTTGGAGTGTGTTTTACATAAAATTAGAGACAAATACCACGAAAAGAGACTCATCAAAATCAATAACGTGCTGGCGTAAGCTGCCACCTGCAAACTGGTCAGTGAAGAAGATGCAAGAAGTTCTATAATAGGTGCTGAATGAAGCGCGCCTATCAGGAGAGGGTCCAAAGACAGACTTGCAATCAACGTGCCACCAACGTCCTCTCGACCGCCAGTATTTAGATAACCGCCGTGGACCGGAGGGCCGAGTCAGTCACAGACAGTCAGCCCAATTGTCTCAGTCACTATTCTGGTTGACATCTGTCAGTTCATGTCACCGGCTACGAGACTGTAGTGTTTATAGCAGGACTTGTACTTCTCCAGCAGTGCGGCAAACGTGGGCTATTACGGAAGAGCTTGTACCATAACAACTTGCTTAAAGATAAGTAGCTTCTTGTTCTTATGAATGTAGAAACATGTTAATAACACAGCGCAGTTGTGGTGTAGAAAAAGGATACCGACCTACAAACAAGTCCTCTCCCTGGCTTCCCCTGGTAGAAGACTCTACAGTGGAGAGAGCGACACAAAAGTGGCGACGAGGATAATTCAATGCAGACTAAGATTTTGCTTGCTTCTCTTGTGTTTTAGCTTGCTCTGGGGTGATCATTTCGCTAATTTGTTGTTGTGTTCTTGCATGTATTCCAGGAGGGGAGCCACAGAACTAGTAAAATTTCTCTTTTCAGAGGCTTTGCTGCTTTTTTGCTATAACATATTTGTGTAAACTATGGCTACCCCGCTCCTCCACCACCTGCACCCGTGCCTCAGTCACAGACGGCCAATGTGATGGATTTAACGCAAGCTTTTCAGTTTCATAAGCAACAAATTGCTACCCTACTGACGACAGAACAACAACTACTGGCTGCACAAGCTGCGTCGGCCGCATTACAGACGAACAAATCAGCCCAACAAATGCCGCCGACCTGCATACCACCGTTTCGGCAACTTAACGACACCAGAGAGGTATGGCTCGAATACCTGACTCAGTTCCAAGCATATTGTCAAGTTCATCGTGTACATTGTACTGTGAAGCTACAATACTTTCGATAGCGGGGTCCCCTGTATTCTGCTTGATACAAAAACTATTCCCAACTGCCTCTCCCGACGAACTCTGACGAAGTCATCGCTGCATTAACTCAATGTTATGACCAGCAAATCCAAGTAGCTGTAGCCAGATATAAATTCTTTCGCTTGCAGAAGAACCAGAACAGACGTACCGTCAGTGGTACACGGAACTAACGGGCATGACTAGGAAGTGTAAATTTAAGTGCAGTTCCGGCAGCTTTTACAATGATTAAATGATTAGGGATGCAATAACATTCAATGCCATAACTAGTAGAATACGGGAACAGGTCTTAAAGCGCTCTGATCCATCACTTCCCCAAGTATTGCAAATCTTAGAGCAATATGATTCGGGTGCCATAGCGGACGATAAGTTTGACCACGCCCCGATTTGTCGGATCGAGTCGGCCCTTGCTCGACCGCTCCAAGCAGCCACAACAACGAGCGCATACACAGCCGCGCGGACAGCCACTTAGACAGGTAAACAGACCTGTGAACTTAGTGAAGTCTTTCCCTAGATATTTTGCTCGCCATGAAAGACAGGATTGCCATCACGAAACGAAACGTGTTACACGTGTGGAAAAAAAGGCCATATCCAAGCAGTTTGTTTGCAACGTCACAAACACGCCAATATTGCCCGCTCCCAGAAAAAAAAAAAAAAAAAAAAAAGGATCGTGTATATGCAGTAAGCCCTGTGTTTTTAATACCTACACCAGATTCTGACAAAACTAAGATTAAAGTTGTGCATCCTTTTCTCGCCCTAGCACTGTGCAACGACGTTCTAACAAACTATTGCCGGCCGGTGTGGCCGAGCGGTTCTAGGCGCTTCAGTCTGGAGCCGCTCGACCGCTACGGTCGCAGGTTCGAATCCTGCCTCGGGAATGGATGTGTGTGATGTCCTTAGGTTAGTTAGGTTTAAGTAGTTCTAAGTTCTAGGGGACTGATGACCTCAGATGTTAAGTCCCATAGTGCTCAGAGCCATTTGAACAATTTAACTAAATATTTGTCTCATTACAAATTGCTGGCCGTCGTGTGAACTTTGAGTTAGACACAGGTGCCTCAGTGACTTTGCTTAATTGTGCCACATACGAACAGTTAGGCTCACCACGACTTTCTGAATCTAGCAAACATCTCACTGCTTAAAACGAACAGGAAATTCCAGTGCTTGGACAGTGTAGTTTGCCTGCCACTTACAAATCTCACACTAGGACAGTGAATTTTACTGCGTTGAAGTCCAGAGACAGTGAGAACATTTTCAGTTTACATGCCTTTGATTTGTTTGGATTTAGCGTCTACGAGAACCTACTTTCCATATCAGCTTTTGCACCAAAAGAGCGTGTCACTAACTCGCTTAAAGATTTTCCTGCACTATTTTCAGAAGGAATGGGTAAAGCTAATAACTTCGCAGCGCATGTTACATTGAAAGACAATGCCTCAGTTTTTTGGGGCCCGTTCCGTTCTAATTGCTTTAAGAGACAAAATAGCCAGTGAACTGAAATAATTACAAAAAAAAAAAATGGTTCAAATGGCTCGCGGCACTATGGAACTTAACATCTGAGGTCATCAGTCCCCTAGACTTAGAACTACTGAAACCTAACTAACCTAAGGACACCACACACATCCATGCCCGAGGCAGGATTCGAACCTGCGACCGTAGCAGCAGCGCGGTTTCGGACTGAAGCGCCTGGAGCCGCTCGGTCACAGCGGTTGGCAAAGAATTGCAAGATTACGGTATACTTGCTCCCATTCAAGCTAGTCAATGGGAAAGTCCTCTAGGTTTATTGCCTAAGCTTTCTGGTCACATTCGCATTAGTGTTGACTTCAAGTCTATAGTCAACCCATAGACAGTAGTTGACACTTATCCGTTTTATCGCTCTGAGGAACTCATGGACAGACCTGGTGCGGGCGTTACTTTTCTAAGACAGATTTGTGTGATGCCTACCCGCAAATTCCACTGGATGAAGAATCACAGAAAGCGTTTATTGTAAAGACTCACTTAGGAGAGTTCAAGTATTCGCGTTTGCCCTTCGGCAGAGCTTCTGCACCCGCCATTTTTCACCGTAACTTGTAACAGCTGACTGCAAAAGTGCCATTTGTTCAAACTATCTTCACGATAATGTTGTCTCGGGTTGTACACCGGGGGAACACATTGTCAATTTTCGAACTCTAGTGTCGTCTCGAAAAGTGTAACTTCTTTCGAACAGAACTACAGTAGTTAGGTCATGTGATAAACAGTCAGGATGTGCACCCTCTCAGATCTCATTTGCTTGCAATCCGTGACCTGCCTGTCCCTCGCAATGTATCTGAACTGCAGTCAACACTAGGCAAGATGACATACTGCATACGGTTCATCCCTTGCATCGTCAGTGTCGCAAAAATGTACCTTTTGTGTGGACTAAAGACTGTCAAGACGCGTTTCAGAAACTCAAAAATGCCGTGCTCAGTGACAGATGTTTATTGCATTCTGACCCTGCCAAGCCAGTAGTTTTGCAAGTCGACGTTTCTTTCTACGGAACCGGTGCAATCCTTTCGCACAGAATTGGTGCACAAGACAGACCTCTTGCTTTTGCCTCAAAGTTGTTCACTCAAACTCATTGCAATTATTCTCAAATGGAAAAATAAACTCCCGCTATTTTGTATAGTGTGACCAAACTCCATCACAATTTGTATGGTCGCATGTTCTATTTAGTGACAACACAAGTCTTTGCAGTCCTTGTTTCATCCGTCAAAGCCGGTTCCTACATGCACCTCTCAAAAAATTGCAACGATGGGCTTTGTGGCTTTCGCAGTATCAGTATGAAATTGTGTACAGATCTATGGCGAAACATGGCAATGCAGACGCCCTATCTCGCCCTCCGATTGGTCCAGACTTTGATTTTGATGCATCTGCTGCATCTTGTTGCCAAATCGATTCGCAGGACTCAGAATTGCTGGAATCTTTTCCCTTGCACTACAGAAAAATTGCACAGGCCACGGAAGCAGACTCAGATCTCAAGATTTTGTTGCAATACATTCGCACGTCTTGGCCTCGTTCATTGAAGAGTATCCAGAACTCATATGTGCACCGATATTTTGCACGTCGGCATAACGTTTCAGTTGACCAGGGTGTGATTCTAGTTCAGAATGACAGTGGACAGTCACGCGTGCTTCGGGAGAAGTGTTTCAAAATGATGTCTTGCGACTGCTTCACCACGGACATCGGAGAATTGTTCGCACTAAAGAGTTAGCGAGACGCCGCTGTACTTGGCAGGGCATGGACATTCGTATCTTGGACTAACACTTAATTACCACGGCTACGAGTGCACATTGACTTCGCAGGACCATTTTGGAACACTCGTTGGCTCATAGTGGTAGATTTTTTTGACAAGTTCCCATTTGCTGTGCCTGTGGCTTCTACATCACGTTGGACCATTTAAGAGTTGTCCTCCATATTTTGCATAGAAGATTTGCCAGAAGTACTTGTGTCAGACAATGGACCACAGTTCACTTTAGGTGATTTTGAACAGTTTTGTGAATAAAATGGCATTAGTCATCTAACAAGTGCTCCATTTCATCTGCAGTCGAGCAGAGGAGCAGAACACTTCGTATGCACTTTCAAACGACAGATGGCCAAACTTTGCTCCACCCACTCACGGGAACAGGCGCTCCAAGATTTCCCACCTCCTATCGCTCCCACCAACGAGACAGACCGGAACTTCTGCACGGTCGCCGTCATCGAACACTGCTACACTTGCTACGTCCACCGCAGCACCCAGCGCCGCCAATGGTCCGGAAGTATCGCACTGCGCCGCGCGATCTTGTTCTTTTCAGGGTTTATGGCAATCGTGGGCGCTGGGAAAGAGGTGTAATCCAGAAATACATTGGTTAGTCTATGTATTTGAATGCAGGTCCCGATAGTTCGGAGCGCCGCCACTAGAACCAAATTCGCGCATGTCTTACCCCTCGTGATTCTGCTGTTTTTCTTCCCCCAGATTCACGGCTTCATTGCACCGCGGGATCTTCACAGCCGCCAGCTGGTGCCACCAGGGTACCCCAGGAGGAGCGGACGGACGATGTGCCCTCGCCCACACGTCCCTGCTCGCTGACCCGATGGACCTGGACCCGCCATCGCCGTCGCCGTCGCCATTATCGCCTCAGGACACGCCCTCAGGCCTGGGAGTGTGCCATGGCAACAGTTTGCCTTGCAAGCCACATGGTGAAGTACGGTCGGCAGTACGCCGTCCGCCACATTCACGACTCCTGGCTCATCTCAATGTCCAGCATCCTGCCTCCTTGGCTGTTGTCGTTCACAGCCTCCCTATATGACAACGGAGCGGCATTTCATGTGGGAAGAATGTGCTTGCGTAAGCTGTCATCAGCAAACCAGTCGGCAAAGTGGTTGCAAGAAGATCGATAATAGGCTCTGAATCGAGAGGGCCTATCAGGATAGAGGCCAAAGCCAGACTCGCAAGCAACGTCCCGCCAACACCCTCTTGGCCGCCAGTATTCTGATTGCCACGGTAGACTGGAGGGCTGAGTCATTCACAGACAGTCAGCCCAGCTGCAGACAGTCAGTCGCAGTCTCAGTCACTATTCTGTTTGGTGTCTGTCAGTTCACGTCACTGCTACGAGATGTAGTGTTGTTTGACTGATTGATTGAGTTTAACAGGGAAGCTAAAACAGCTTAGGTCTGACCCTCCACTGCTAGCATGGAAACTATATTTATTGTGCATTATCGCTCCATGTATATCTAGTAAAGCAGACCAGTGGCCTTAAATAATGCAAGGAGTCCCTCTACCAGTTTTTTGTTAGACACAACTTCTTCAGGTCTAGTTGTTCCGAAGATTCTGTATCTTTTACTCTCCAATGCCATGCATTCGAAGATTAGGTATGATGCAGTTTCTTCACCCTCATCACAGATCCTACATTTAGGGTCCTTTTCCATTATACCCATTGTGTGTAGGTGTTTTTTGAAATTCCCATGGCCGGTCATCAGTCCAGTCATGAGTTTGATCTCTTTCTTGTTCAATCTCAGGATTACAGAGGTTCTTTTATATCATGGCTTGGGCATCATTACCTTATCATGTTTTTGTTTATGGACCTCGGTCCAATATCCTACGTGCTGTTTCCTAAGCTAGTTCTGTAGTTCTAATTTGATCATAGCCTTGGTGATTGTCAGGACAGGTTCCGGTCCAATAAATGGAGTTGTTGCCCCCATCCTAGCCAATCTATCGGCTTGTTCATTGCCACAGATCCCTGAGTGGCCATGGACCCACGCTAGGTTTACCCTATTGCTTCCCCCTAGCTCCACCAGAGCCCTGTGGCAATCTGCAACAATCTTAGATCTTGTTGCAGGAGTTGCCAATGATTTTAGGGCTGCCTGGCTGTCTGAATAGATTTAGATGCTATGGTCATTGTAACACCTACCCAAATTCTCCTCCATACATGCCCTGATTGCAGTAATTTCAGCTTGGAATACAGAGGCCAGTTTTCCTAGAGAGATGATGCTCTCCAGTCTTGGCTGAGCTGCGTACACCCATGCCCAACACCTTGGTCTGTTTTCGACCCATCAGTGAACCAAACTATGTCCCCCGTATGGTGTCGAACTGCTTTTTCCCAGGTCTCCCTACTTCCAATTATTATGTTGTAAGGCTTGTCGAAGCAGTTGGGAGTTATTATATAGTCGGCAGGCATTTCCCCAGCCATTCCTATATTTACCTCACTCTCTATGTTAATGTGTGATTCTGGAGACCCAGTTTTTGCCAGTTTTAAGTCTGTGTGCCCCAGCTGCTGCCTCCATCTTGACCCAAAGGTGAAGTGGAGGCATATCCAGCATGGCTTCCATTCCAGCGGTTGGTGTGATGCTGATTCCGCCCGTTATGGCTAAGCAGGCCAATCTCTGCACCTTAGCAAGCTCCTTAGCAGCAACCCGCTGTTCTACCTTCTTCCACCAGAAACTTCTTCCCCGCAGAAACTCCTAGGTCTAACCACTGTGGTGTATATCCAGTGCATACCCATGGGGCTTAGGCCCCAGTTTTTGCAACAAGCTCTCCTAGTACTTTTTGCCTTGGAGCAGATGCTCTTAATGTGAAGGGTCCAAGTTAGCTTCTCAATGTAGTGTTTGTAGTAGGACTTGTATTTCTCCAGCTGTAGGCTAACTTGGACTATTACAGAAGAGCCTGTACCACAATAACTTGCTTAAAGAAAAGTAGCTCCTTGTTCTTATGAATAAAGAACCCTGTTAATAATACAGTGCAGTTGTCTCTACTGCCCCAGGTACAAGACTCTACAGTGGAGATGACGACACAAAAAATATTCGTTTTTGTATGTCCATCATTTAAGTCTTGTAGACCACGACCGTACACTATTGTAGGAAAATGAAACGCCTATAGCAGCCCTTATGATCTTATTTATTGTGTAGCTACTAGTTTCAGCGCTCCAATGCATCATCTTTGGCCTTAGTTGATGCTGAAGGGATTATCACGATCCATATATACGCTGTATCAGTGGCCAACATGACTGGTTTACACAGAGTATCTGTAACTCTGATGTCACCACTCCAACCACCAACTGCCAAACTGCCAACTGCCGCATATATACGGATTATGATAACCCCGCAGCATCAACTAAGGCCTGAAGATGGCGCACTGAAGCCCCGAAACTGGTAGTTAGGCGTTTCATTTTCTAACAATAAAATTGCGTGTTCTGCAGGAGAAGAGTAGACTGATACTACATATAGTGCAGTGAGGAGTCATTCTAGAGATGTGACATCAAGGTGAAATGGCAATATTATTCAGCACATGAGCAATACAGCCTAACACTGGACAATGATTTCTGTATCAAGAGAGAGGTTACAAGCGGCATTGGTAAACTGTGGTAAGATTGTTGCATCTCCTCTGACTATTTATTGTGGTGTTTATTTCCTAGCAAAATGTCACTGTTTCTTCGTATGCATTTTTGGTTGCCAATGCTCACTTTATAGGACTGTTGTCAACATATCATAATTTCTGAACCGTAATGGGACTTGAAATTCGTAAACAGCAGACGTCATACACATCTGGAAACCAATGTAGTGTTTTTGTTACAAAGAATCGATGTTTTCTTTGGTGTGCAATATAGTAGTTCTATCGCTTTACAGTTTATCAACATAGTTTATCGTAGAGAAACATGCAGGGAGAATGTTGACTTGCGCTGGAAATATACTTTTCACAGTGGAATAATAACAGTGTTGCATTCTGCACGACTAATAGGTCAGAAGCCGAACCACTCTAGCATTATAGCATATTTTAAGTGCAGTACCATGTAAATCTAGAAATTCATCTGTTTATGTTCCATGATCATTTCTCTCTTAGCAATACCTTCTTGATTCTAACCTCAGACACTAGAGCAATACTTCTGAATTGATGGTCCAGTTGATTTACGTAAAATGCTTGAAACTACGTTCATCTGGAGTTCCATCATGCATAAACTGCACATTTCGTCTTCAAAACTATTTGCTATATCATCACAACACTCTCATATCTACCATATACCGATAAGGGGTGCTAACCTCCTCGATATGCACGATCTGGATAGATCTTGTGCACTTGCATGGGCGCCGTGAGTAAGATTCGTGCAGAACATTCTTACTGAACGGCAGTTACAGTCTCGACTCGCTCTGTTCCTTCATGAATCATGGAATGTAGCAGTATACTTCTGGTCAGCTGCAAATTAAATCGAGGACATTGTTGCAGGAAGGGTCGGTCAAGGACAATGTGGTGAGATCTTTCAATCTCCAACTTTATCCTAAGAATGCGAGAGAGCTCTGTGACTCCCATCTGCATAGGGGAAGATGGGAAATCGCAACTGTAAATTATGCACTATGATCGAAGTGCTAGAAATGAGTAGATCAGTAAAGGACGCTTTCTGGTATACTTTGGTATATATGTATGTTCGAGAATTAACAACGAATGGACGTACTGCACAGTCATCTATCTAAATTCGGAATCTAGTACATGGCAGTCGCAAAGTAGTGGAGGAGTGATTTAGTGATGGTATAGAAATTGGGACACATGCTGTCATGTCACTTGTCATTGATATTTTGGACAAACTGGTAAAATTGGTAAAAATTGATCGCACTGTCAACTGTGATGCTTATTACAGTACATCGGTGGTGTCTTTTCCATCGCATCCATTCACTGGTATTCTGTTGATTACCACATAATGATTGACTGACATCACTTGTTTGACATGGAGAAGGAGTCTTATTGGGAGCAACATCCTCCACGGATAGCCTGCACTGAACCAGTGATGGCATACGTAACTACAAAGTGAGGAATCAGTTGAAATAGAACACCGTGACATCGGCTACCATGTCACTGTGAAGGATGACTTTAAATGTAGAGGTTATCAATCACCTTTGGGCACCTGTTTGAAAACGCCCCACAATACCGTAAAACCCTTCCAGTTTCCATTTATGGCAAAGTATTCCCCTTTTTTTTGTCAATAACAAACACCACCTCTGTCTTTTATTTCAGTCATCCTGTATGTGTTGTGGAAGCAATAGTAGCATAATTTACATCATGCAATATCCAGTTTTCTGCGAGAGCCAATGGATCGAAATCTGTTAATGTTGGTTTAGAACCTGACACAGACCTTGAAGTCACAGTGTGCAAAACTGTAGTCAGACACTGCTTGGATTTGTCACAGCAGAATACAACAATGTATCAAACAACAACACAGACACTCTCTCTTGCAACTGATAATCTGCATGATATGTATGATATGGCCCTCCTACAGCACAGGTGACGAAACTTTGCACTGATCTGCGGAGGTGACTTCTATCTCAAACCACATGCTCCAATGAACCAATACCTGTATATACACTCCTGGAAATGGAAAAAAGAACACATTGACACCGGTGTGTCAGACCCACCATACTTGCTCCGGACACTGCGAGAGGGCTGTACAAGCAATGATCACACGCACCGCACAGCGGACACACCAGGAACCGCGGTGTTGGCCGTCGAATGGCGCTAGCTGCGCAGCATTTGTGCACCGCCGCCGTCAGTGTCAGCCAGTTTGCCGTGGCATACGGAGCTCCATCGCACTCTTTAACACTGGTAACATGCCGCGACAGCGTGGACGTGAACCGTATGTGCAGTTGACGGACTTTGAACGAGGGCGTATAGTGGGCATGCGGGAGGCCGGGTGGACGTACCGCCGAATTGCTCAACACGTGGGGCGTGAGGTCTCCACAGTACATCGATGTTGTCGCCAGTGGTCGGCGGAAGGTGCACGTGCCCGTCGACCTGGGACCGGACCGCAGCGACGCACGGATGCACGCCAAGACCGTAGGATCCTACGCAGTGCCGTAGGGGACCGCACCGCCACTTCCCAGCAAATTAGGGACACTGTTGCTCCTGGGGTATCGGCGAGGACCATTCGCAACCGTCTCCATGAAGCTGGGCTACGGTCCCGCACACCGTTAGGCCGTCTTCCGCTCACGCCCCAACATCGTGCAGCCCGCCTCCAGTGGTGTCGCGACAGGCGTGAATGGAGGGACGAATGGAGACGTGTCGTCTTCAGCGATGAGAGTCGCTTCTGCCTTGGTGCCAATGATGGTCGTGAGCGTGTTTGGCGCCGTGCAGGTGAGCGCCACAATCAGGACTGCATACGACCGAGGCACACAGGGCCAACACCCGGCATCATGGTGTGGGGAGCGATCTCCTACACTGGCCGTACACCACTGGTGATCGTCGAGGGGACACTGAATAGTGCACGGTACATCCAAACCGTCATCGAACCCATCGTTCTACCATTCCTAGACCGGCAAGGGAACTTGCTGTTCCAACAGGACAATGCACGTCCGCATGTATCCCGTGCCACCCAACGTGCTCTAGAAGGTGTAAGTCAACTACCCTGGCCAGCAAGATCTCCGGATCTGTCCCCCATTGAGCATGTTTGGGACTGGATGAAGCGTCGTCTCACGCGGTCTGCACGTCCAGCACGAACGCTGGTCCAACTGAGGCGCCAGGTGGAAATGGCATGGCAAGCCGTTCCACAGGACTACATCCAGCATCTCTACGATCGTCTCCATGGGAGAATAGCAGCCTGCATTGCTGCGAAAGGTGGATATACACTGTACTAGTGCCGACATTGTGCATGCTCTGTTGCCTGTGTCTATGTGCCTGTGGTTCTGTCAGTGTGATCATGTGATGTATCTGACCCCAGGAATGTGTCAATAAAGTTTCCCCTTCCTGGGACAATGAATTCACGGTGTTCTTATTTCAATTTCCAGGAGTGTATAATAGGATCACTACGTATGATCGATACCATCATACAGACAGTATTTGTTTCCTGATACATCAGAAGAGTGAGATGCAGTAAAAATCTTATCGAGTTCTGTATCGGATAATGTTTGCAGAGTTTTTATAGTTCATAGTTCTCTCTGTTGGATGGTACAAAGTTATGATGATAGAGAGAATGTTTGGATGACTTTTGTGAATGCATCCTAAGGGACATCGATCTGCTTTGGACTGGAGTACCTGTACATAGTTTGGAAATGCATCACAATGCAATAACATAAACGTTGCACTTCTTCCATTTCCTTGATGATGGGAGTCTTCCTAATTTTCCCACTAAGAAACACCCCCATAACTGATGCTATCTTTCCTACTACCTCGTGTTGCAGGAGAGAGAAGGCTTCATTTGGTGCTGGCCTTACATACTGCACACATTTGGCAGAGTTATGACAAAAAGCCCCATTTCCACTGAGTGGTCAAAAAAGACGATCCTGTCACATTAACTCAGCTCACCCTGTTTCTCCACAGGTTGCATAAAGTGGTAGATATAGCACTCTCTGATTTCCATTCAGTTCTAACTTATATTGGAATGATCACATGCACGAAGCTGCATGGATGACGGGGCAGAGAATGAGGAACAGTTCCAGGACGCAGAGGAACTCTCTAAGAAACCATGTTGGAGTTTTGCTGTATCAGACAGATTCGAAAAAGGTGACTCGTTTCAAGATAAGAGAATGGCATGAATATGATTCACTAGTGGCTATAGTCATTAAAAAACATCTACATTAGATCCAACACAAGTATGTGGTTGAATGAAGAGACTTGATTCCAAATAGCAGACAGAATTTCTATCAGAAACCATAACATTATCAGCGACTCTTGTGTGTGTCTGTAGAACCGAGACCTCATTTTTATGCAGGGTCACATTAACACAGCCACTGTGATTGTGTTTTTAATAGAGCGGTCCTTATGCGAAATGTACATTGCCAGCAGTAGAATCCCGTGGTCAGCTTCAAATGTCAGTTCTTAATAGCATTCCTTGATAAGAACATCATCTTCCCTCCAGGGATTTGCATTTGAGATGCCTAGTGAGTGTAATCCGATTATTGAAAAAGAAAAATTACTCGCCATGCAAAGTGACTCTCATGGTCAATTTAATTAATTAGCTTATCAAATTGATATCAATGATGTCCCAACTAGTGGGTGGAAGGATATAACAGATATCATTCTTCACTTGGAGTGGTAAACATGCATTCTGCTTCGTTACAGCGATATCTTGTTGTGATATTTCAATCTCTCACGTCCACAGGGAGACACGACCATCGTAATAAAATCAGATGTATTACCGAATTTATGAAGAGATACAAACTTGAAATTTGCAACTTCTGTATGCTATCACCTTAAGAGGCTTCATATGTGGCGAGGCGTTTAGCTATTTTAAGACACAGTTTGAAAGTAAGGAGGCGTCCTGTGACAGAACCCAAAATGAGTTTAATATTCTAGTCCAGTGACGAATGACGTAACAGATAAGAAAAGATTTTTTCCTACTTGACGAGAGGATACTTAGAGGAAATGTACCCAAGCCATAGTGTTACATGATGTTCACAACAAGTAAAGATACTTCAGCGATGCAAAGAAGTGTGTATCCTCTGATTTCTTCTGTCTTCGAAAACGATTTATATAAAAGGAAGAAATCTACATTTCACGTGAGAAATTCGAGGTGTATGGTCAACATCCCTGCTGTCTCGGATTGGGTAATGCGGGTTTTTTAAACTGGTGAATCTATGTCAGGGTGTAATTGTTTGGAACTAATGTATACATCCAAGCTGCAACTGCTTGTTTTGCAGTGCACCACGGGTCGATGCCAGGGCGGTCAAGAGGCTTTAGCGACCGGAAGTTGCGGATTAGTTAAGCCTGTGATGGGTACAAAGAATGTGCCGACCTGTCTGATGTCGCCCACGGTAGCGAGGCCTGGGAAAGTGAGCAGGGTGCTGGGTGAGCGCGACAGAAGCCGACGCGTGTGTCGCATGAGAGAAGATTCAAAATGATGGGTGTTAGAGATGGACTCACTGATAACATCTGAATTCCTATCACCAAAATCCTCCACTCTGGGAAACACGCATGTCCAAAACAGTGACTGTGATAGCGGTGGTAGTTTTTACCGACCTTTGAGTGGCAGCATACCAGCATGTTGATGGCCTGTGTGTGACATCAGGACATGAGCACATGGGATTTGTGGGTGTTTCAGCGATCTCTAACATCGAGCCGTGGCAATTACTGCTACGGACTGTAACGTGGTTTAAGCGTGTCATGTTTGATGCTTCTCGATACATCGCAGTGAACTATGTCTTGCAGTGGTATTTGCCATTTTCTCTACCCTACTACGCAGTAGGCCTTCCTCGATCCGAATGTACTGGAGAGAAACGATTTAGGAAGTCTGTGGTGCTTTAAAAACCCAATAGCAACGTCAGATTCCCGATTGATAGTGATCTCTGACATCTAGCCATGACAACTTATTACTACAGATAAGATCGTGGTTTAAGTATATAGTGTTTAGTTAGTGCTTCTCAATACATCGCAGCAGTATTTGTTGTTGTTGTTATTGTTACTACCCTATCACATGATAGACTCTTTCCTCCCTCCTTCTTCATCCTGGTGAAACTGAGAAAACCAGTCAATTTAGGAATTCTGTAGTACTTAAGAAAACCTAGTCACAACACCAAAGGGTCTTTGTGCTCTCAAACGTGGATGCATACAAGACCTTAGATATACACTCCTGGAAATTGAAATAAGAACACCGTGAATTCATTGTCCCAGGAAGGGGAAACTTTATTGACACATTCCTGGGGTCAGATACATCACATGATCACACTGACAGAACCACAGGCACATAGACACAGGCAACAGAGCATGCACAATGTCGGCACTAGTACAGTGTATATCCACCTTTCGCAGCAATGCAGGCTGCTATTCTCCCATGGAGACGATCGTAGAGATGCTGGATGTAGTCCTGTGGAACGGCTTGCCATGCCATTTCCACCTGGCGCCTCAGTTGGACCAGCGTTCGTGCTGGACGTGCAGACCGCGTGAGACGACGCTTCATCCAGTCCCAAACATGCTCAATGGGGGACAGATCCGGAGATCTTGCTGGCCAGGGTAGTTGACTTACACCTTCTAGAGCACGTTGGGTGGCACGGGATACATGCGGACGTGCATTGTCCTGTTGGAACAGCAAGTTCCCTTGCCGGTCTAGGAATGGTAGAACGATGGGTTCGATGACGGTTTGGATGTACCGTGCACTATTCAGTGTCCCCTCGACGATCACCAGTGGTGTACGGCCAGTGTAGGAGATCGCTCCCCACACCATGATGCCGGGTGTTGGCCCTGTGTGCCTCGGTCGTATGCAGTCCTGATTGTGGCGCTCACCTGCACGGCGCCAAACACGCTCACGACCATCATTGGCACCAAGGCAGAAGCGACTCTCATCGCTGAAGACGACACGTCTCCATTCGTCCCTCCATTCACGCCTGTCGCGACACCACTGGAGGCGGGCTGCACGATGTTGGGGCGTGAGCGGAAGACGGCCTAACGGTGTGCGGGACCGTAGCCCAGCTTCATGGAGACGGTTGCGAATGGTCCTCGCCGATACCCCAGGAGCAACAGTGTCCCTAATTTGCTGGGAAGTGGCGGTGCGGTCCCCTACGGCACTGCGTAGGATCCTACGGTCTTGGCGTGCATCCGTGCGTCGCTGCGGTCCGGTCCCAGGTCGACGGGCACGTGCACCTTCCGCCGACCACTGGCGACAACATCGATGTACTGTGGAGACCTCACGCCCCACGTGTTGAGCAATTCGGCGGTACGTCCACCCGGCCTCCCGCATGCCCACTATACGCCCTCGCTCAAAGTCCGTCAACTGCACATACGGTTCACGTCCACGCTGTCGCGGCATGCTACCAGTGTTAAAGACTGCGATGGAGCTCCGTATGCCACGGCAAACTGGCTGACACTGACGGCGGCGGTGCACAAATGCTGCGCAGCTAGCGCCATTCGACGGCCAACACCGCGGTTCCTGGTGTGTCCGCTGTGCGGTGCGTGTGATCATTGCTTGTACAGCCCTCTCGCAGTGTCCGGAGCAAGTATGGTGGGTCTGACACACTGGTGTCAATGTGTTCTTTTTTCCATTTCCAGGAGTGTATTTGGCGCTATGATTTATTTGTGGCGGAAATTTGATTTACATAACTTTTGTGTGTGATACTCAAACCTTGCAAACATGTTTTATTACGAAGAAGGATCATCGTAAAGTTCAGGTAAATGTTTTAAGCGGTCTATTTGACTCTTGTCAATTGTTAAACAATTAATTTGTGCAAATGGATTATTTCACTCTTTTTTTGATGTTGGAATTGTGTCAGCTTCCCTTTGTCTCCAGCGTTAGCCAATAGCAACACTGTATTCTGAGAAGAAATGAAAACCTCCATCTGCATGTTTCGAGACGTTGGTACACACAGACAAACAGGAAGTGGCCTCTTGAGAAAGACAGAGGCAAGAAGCGAGAGTGAAATTTCGTGATCAAGAGAATATAACCACTTGACGCTTTGCTTGGGGGCCGCAAGACCAAAGAAGGCTTATGCCGTCGGCACACGGACCGTGCATTCCAACGTTGAGCGTGCCGAGTTTCTGACGTCATAGCGTGGAATAGCACGCTCGGGAGTCTTTCCGAACATACCGGGCAATATCTGGCATGTCAGACATTCTGAGCAGGCGTCTGAGCGTTGACCAATGATATGGCACAACGCCATCTACGTCACAAGCACGCCGTCTCCCTCCAGTACAGAGTTGTGAGGCGCCATATTGGCATCCATTTCAAGCCTATACGTATATACGCCGTTTCTGAGCACCAGCAAATTGAGAATCACTGGAAAAGCCGTTGTTAACTGTGTCATTCGTTCCAATAAAATAATGAGAAACATCATATTCGTGGCAAAAGAATTATTGTAACTTGCGTATTATGAGAGTAGGCTATTTGAAGGCAGCGACACACTGAACATCCACCCAAAACGAATTGCTCTCGATACAATTTGTTATAATTACATTTCAATTAGTAACATATCTACGATTACGGTTTGCAGCAAGGGGTAACATAATATGATTATATACAAAAGATGAGTTGATTTAGCGTAATGATTAGCGTCACTGCCCAGAATTGCGTTAGTTGTTAGGCGGTGGTTCCTATATTGATACTTCCAATTTTTTTCCCCAAACTTTCGCGTTTTTATTAGGCTCTGATACTTTATTATTAGTTTAATATATACTATAATATTTGATGTTATGTAAATATAAGTTCAACTTTTTTTGAGGGGTGACTTTGTTCGATTAGCTTACTCTATAGGACAGCTTGCGCTACTTGTATAAAGATATTTGGCTCCTTTTTCTTTTATGCTTCGTAATTCACGTGTTGCAAAGATTCTGCTACTGGTTAGGAACAGTGATCAAGTAAGACTGACCTTGGGGTTTTACTAAAATGTGGGAATGATAAAATAATGTTTATCTTATGCGGAGAAATATTCCAAATCTGTAACGCACTGTTTGTAATGGAACTTTTATAAGCCTGTGTCCTTATTGGTTCAAATGGCTCTGAGCACTATGGGACTCAACTGCTGAGGTCATTAGTCCCCTAGAACTTAGAACTAGTTAAACCTAACTAACCTAAGGACATCACAAACATCCATGCCCGAGGCAGGATTCGAACCTGCGACCGTAGCGGTCTTGCGGTTCCAGACTGCAGCGCCTTTAACCGCACGGCCACTTCGGCTGGCCTGTGTCCTTATTGATTGGACATGGTACTTTCCTTATCGTGGACGATGGTGGAAATGTGCCTTTTAATAGAGCTAACGTGGGAATTTTACGCGCGCCCGTTGAGTAAACAGTGTGATTTACGAACTAGAAATATCCCTCAACTGCCGCTGGAGTGCGTTGCGATCGCATATACCACGTTGGGGCGCACGTACCGTATGCACAAGTCGCATCGTTCCTGAGCGTTCTGCAGCACGTTGAACTTGGCACGCTCAACGTTAACGTTCGACAGCACGGTCCGTGTGCCGACGGCTTTATATATGGTCTGTGCTCAGTGATATTTAGCAACATGATCTGTAATTAGGACATTGGGCGGATTTGATGTTCATAGCGGTGCCCTGACGATAGACACACGCGGGAGACCCCAAGCGGTGGCTAATATAACGCACTTCATGATCTGTTGACCCCTTTTGCAGGGTTTAACTGTCAGTGCAATATGACTGCTGTTTCTCAATATGTACAGTATAGATAGCCACTGAGATTCTAGTAATCTGTCCGTCTGCAGAAAGTGGCGGTGTGTTTCGAAATACGTCATGAACTTTTAGATGTGTAATTGTTGTGACGTTTCCGTCTATGCTTAGACACCAGTGTGCTTCGAAAAGTGAGGAAAATAAAAAATAAGAACCTTAACATCCATGACTCGGCAGCAAATATAAACTAAGCCCATTCAGCGTTTTCATATGTGATCAGAATAATAAGGTGACCTATTGTTTAAAGATTCCATACTGCAATCGATTTCCTGATAAATTCCTTAAATAACGTATATTCCATAAACGACCTTGTACCTTATAAATTGTTTAAATAAACGTTATTCCATACACTGCAATCAATTTCCTGACAAATTCTTTAAATAAAAGAATAAACCATGTTCCAAACACCACCTTGTATCTGCAAAATTGTTTGAATAAACAATATTCCACACACTGTCTAAATTGTTTAAACAATATTCAATACATTGCAATCGATTCCCACTAAATTATTTAAGTAAATAAATAAACTATGTTCTATACTCTGCTTTGTATCCCATAAATTGTTTAAATAAAATAAATTCCACACAATTTCTAAGTTTTTTAAACAATATTCCATACACTGTAATCTATTTCCCGCCAAATGACCGATCAACTGAGTTTTTCTCACCAATTTCCAAGTGGGGAGGAGAGGGGAGGGTTAGGGGGTTTCCCAGAGGGGGAGGGGTTAATTAATTGATTGATTTAATTAATTAGTCAATCAAATTGATGTCAAAAGAGTGCTTGTATTGGCAAGAGGCGTTCCTAGAGGGATGGGTTGGAGGAAGGCAGGGGGAGGAAGAAGATGAGGGGAGGAGGATGAGTAGGGGTTCCTTGAAGAAAATCACTTAAATGAACAATGGGTTAAGGACCTGTCAACGAGAAGGGTGGATTATCCCCAAGGAATCATAATCCTCTTAGCAGAACAATAGGTTGATGACCTGTCAATCAAAAGAAAACAATAGGTTTGCCCCTGCATGTATGCTTACCTCTGAATGAAGGCAACCTGCACTAACAAACTGTGCTGATACCCCTTTATTGCCCCACTACTAATATGATCCCATTTCCAGACGAAGTATAGCATTGTGTATGTTGTGCCAATTAACAGATACCTCCAGTTTTGGTCGGATGGAGTTCCTCTGTTTGTCTACTATTAGTTCACCAAACAGTGTGTATTCTCTTTTGGATGATGCAAGTGATTTCATACAGCTTATTGTTTCCCAGATAACAGAGACATTATGTTTCTTAAACATTGCTTTGAGAGGGTTCATGTTTTAAAATAGGGTGTGTCGATCACAACTACTTGTGACTCCTCATACTCAAGATTTACATGCACTGTGTTACAACTGTTCCGAAAACAGAAATTATTGTCATCATTTGTTGTCATCATTCACTAATCTAAAGTGATCATCAGATACATGAACAGTGAACAAGCAATTCGCAGTACCTTCATAATATAGCCTGCATGTACCAATACTAAGAATACTCGTTTTGTCACAACTGCGAAAAATTGAAATTGACTGGAGAGCTATTGCTGACCTATTTAATAAAAGATGGCATTTCTCTCACTGCTTCGGTGGCGTCGACGGCGAACCTATACAAGTTTTGGCTCCAGAACATAAGAAGATGTTGTTTAATTACAAAGGGACATTCAGCACTGGTTGGAGTTGCAGACAGTAATTACAATTACATTCATGCTGAAGTTGGATGTCAAGGGCGGATTTAGGATGGTGGAGTATTTAAGCACACCTAACTCTACAAAAAGACAAAACAACAATCCCTGGATGTGCCTGCTCGTGAAGCGTTACAGCACGTCGAGTATCATTCGTTTTCGTGGCACATGACGCATTTCCATTACTTGCATGATGAAGCCATATGCAGGTCACAAGCCAGGATCATCGATATCGGAAAGGATTTACAACTACAAAAGTTTAGAGCACGAAGGGTAATTAAACATGTTTTTGGCATCATGTCATCAAAATTTAGAGTACTACTAAAACTGATTCCTCTAGCTCAGAAAATCAGAGGTCAATGTTTTATGTTGCATTTATCTGGACATCTTTTTGTGCAGAAACAGTGCCTCCAGAAATAACTACACTGCAGTTGGATTCATATGACATGTGGAAACTTCATTGTGAGATATTAGAGGAAGAAACTGGATGATAATAGTTTCTTTTATGTATCTGCAAAACCTACGCTGGAAGTCAACAAAAAACGTGCACAAAATTCAGAATGAATTCAGAGATAATTTCCTTATTCTCGAGAAAGAGGTTCTACAGATTAAAATGATAAATCAGTTTGAAAAATTTTTACAAACACCTCTAAATTTTTTCTAGTTATAAGATATTATTATTAATAACATTGTTTTCTGCTCTATATTCACGTATCAAAATGTAATAAAAATGCGTTTGTAAAGTCAGTGGAGGATCGTGAGTACACATTCCGGGTGTTTACAAATTTTTTGTATCAGATAAATTTGAGAGTGTGAAATTAATAGCATCTGCTGCATAACAATTACGATTACAGAAGAAAGAATTGTTTTGTGGAATTTTGTTGTTTTGTACATAATTAAGTACCATTTTGCTTTTTTGTATAAGTGGGAATTTTCGTGCTTTTCCAATTTTTCGGACAAATCTACAAGATCCCTAAGAGATGTATTAGTTCATGAATTTACTTGTGGGCTGAAAATCAGATATTCTTAACACTGCATCCACACAACAATTCGTGCTAACTGTACGCTTCTAATTTAAATGTTCGCTTGTAGTCAATCTTTATTTTATTTCGTTACTCTCTCAGTCAAAGGACCTGTTCTCGGAGGTCCTAGTTCCTTTGCGGCTAACTTTTCCTCATAATTTACTGTGAATGTTTCCAGAATGAGATTTTCACTCTGCAGCGGAATGTGTGTTGCTATGAAACTTCCTGGCAGATTAAAGTTGTATGCCGGATCGAGTCTCGAACTCGGGACCCTTGCCCATCGCGGCGGGCAAGTGCTCCACCGACGGATATACCCATGCACAACTCACGATCCGTCCTCACAGCTTTACTTTTCTGTTAGTATTTAATATAGATTCAACATAGTTCATGTTTACATTGCACATGAAAGCCAATTCCCACCCAGTAAAAAACCAGCTCCACATACAGAGTAGTGCTGTTTGTGGAAATGATTAAACTCATATAGTAATGTCTACCAACATGGTCACTTGATTAGAATACAGATGAGGCGCTGAGATCCGTAAGGGCCAAAAACACACCGCCGTCGATCCCTCATTTACGTGAATATTAGAAAAACCAGTGACACAGCTTTTCGTGATTTTGATACTTGCAATGTGGGCCTAACAGCACAGGTAAGCCTGACTCACCATAACATCAACAGATTTCAGAAGCATGAATAAATCCTGTAAGCTCACAATGGTTCAAATGGCTCTGAGCACTATGCGACTTACCTTCTGAGGTCATCAGTCGCCTAGAACTTAGAACTAATTAAACCTAACTAACCTAAGGACATCACACACATCCATGCCCGAGGCAGGATTCGAACCTGCGACCGCAGCGGTCGCTCGGCTCCAGACTGTAGCGCCTAGAACCGCACGGCCACTCCGGCCGGCAAGCTCACAATCGATGGTGATGTGTTTTAGGCCCTTATGATTCTCACAAGGGTAATTCCCCATTGCACCCCCGTCAGATTTAGAGGTAAGACGGCCTAGTGGATAGCCCGTCAAAAACTGAACACAGATCAATCGTTAAAATAGGAAGATGGTGTAATGAACTGTAGAAACATTGAAAGGTCCAAGCTTAACAAGCGAATATTAAGCACACATTCAGAGGCGCGGCGTCGTGATTAAATGATCACGATGTTGTAGTGTGAGGCGGACGAGCCATGTTCAAAACTCTCTAATGCCATTTGTTTTTATTTTTTTTCACAGCGTTATAAACTGTCAGTCTGGTCACTGAAATGTTTGTTCTCTTTCTGTAGTCTTGGCAGTTGTCAAAGAATACGTTACCGTCGCAAGTAAACTTGATGGATAGTAAGAGCAGGCGAGATATCACATAGACGTCTCACCGAAATGAAAACAAAAAATAAACGGCTGTGAACTATAAGTATGTTACAACAAAGGAATTCAGGATTTGAAACTTCCAAAACACAACGCAACTTCAAAACCGTTAAAAACATATGTTTTGACAGAGCACAGAGAAACTGCGTGATTTTGAAACTTGCTTTCATTTTTTGCAGATTATGGGACAAACTATTGTTTTCATCGTTTCCTTGGGAGTGATTACCTTCACATCCATACGAACACCTACATCGGGCAAGGAGGCATATCTCACTCACTTACCAGGCGTACAAATTAGGTGCGTCGGTAAGAGATTCCCATCATACTTTGTGACACACGTATTACTTCCTTTCAGATACTAATATGGTAGTTGTGTAGAATGAACTGTCATTAACCATTTCGGTCATGAATTATTTTTTTCGTAAAAAAAATCATGGCTCTGCTATCTAGTTCTTCGAATTAAATTAGGATTTTTCAGATGTATAAAATATCCCGAGGTGCCCCGTAAAGGGGGATACAACGCGTCCCCAAATGAGGACATTGTGTTCAAATGGGTGCAGTATAAGTCGAAAAGTCAAAGTATTTTATTTGATTTTATCTCCCCCGAATACATAAATCACACAAAGCTTATTTATTTATTTATTTTATTTATTTATTTATTGTTCCGTGGGACCAAATTAAGGAGAAATCTCCATGGTCATGGAACGAATCAATACATGAAATTATAACACGATATTAGAAACAGATGAAATATAAAAAAACATATTCAGGTGACAAGTCGTAAGTTCAAATAAAGAAAATCAACAATGTAACATTGGAATTTGCTTAATTTTTTAGCTCTTCCAGGAGCTCCTCGACAGAATAGGAGTGAGTCATGAGGAAACTCTTCAGTTTAGACTTAAAAGAGTTTGGGCTACTGCTAAGATTTTTGAGTTCTTGTGGTAGCTTATTGAAAATGGATGCAGCAGAATACTGCACTCCTTTCTGCACAAGAGTCAAGGAAGTGCATTCCACATGCAGATTGGATTTCTGCCTAGTATTAACTGAGTGAAAGCTGCTAATTCTTGGGAATAGGCTAATATTGCTAACAACAAACGACATTAAAGAAAATATATACTGTGAGGGCAATGTCAGAATGATTAATGATTAGATACATAAACTATGATTTTACGCTTGTGAATAATGATAATCAAAGAAACAATTTTTTTTTCTATCCAGACATAAGTGAATGTTACATTTTACACAATAAAATGTTGTTTTGCCTTTGTAACCCGGTGTCTTGCACCTGTCAAATGATTTTTTTTGTCACTGACCACTGGAACATGCCCAACGTTGTCCAAACGAGAATCAGCTTCTGGACGAACTTCCGCATTGACTCGAAGTTCTTGGAGATGGTATTGCACTCTCACAAGTCGGACGCTCCCTTTTCCTGGCAGCTGGCTTATCTATTTTTGTCAGTACTTTGGCCACACTTGCCAAAAGACAAGCAAATCACGGGTCTTATTTTTAAGAACATTTTTTTTTACTCAATCCATGCATTTACACGTGCAGTATCAATTCCATAAGCAAACGTGGGAAGCGTCCACTTTCGCGATCTGATGAACGTGCGATAAACTGTGATCAGAAAATCCATCTTGTCGACCCCTCCCATATGTTGTTCGTAAACTTGAATAGCTTCTGGCCGTTGATTTCAACATACGTATCCAAATCCTATAATAAAAAATGCTCTTACAAAAAGAAAAACTTATAAAAAACGTACATCTGAGTAACCCAGATGAAAAAGCCGCTAAATTCATTTTATGTCGATTTTGAGGTGGGCACACGGCCGTGTAGATTTTTTCAGCGCCTAAATGATTGACTATGTTTCAGGTTGCAAAGCCGGCTATAAATAGTCGAAAATGACCGTCGAAAATCGTCTTCGGTTTCAAAAGCAGCTAACTGCAGTCTTCGGGTTCATTGAGTTCATTGATTCGCACCTTCATCATCCTCACGCTGCGCTATTCACAAAGTTAAACCGTGTAAATGGCTCTTTTTTGATAATGTTATTGCATCTGTTAATATTTGTAGTGGCAAATGACATATTTGAAAAAGCTTGGTCAGAGGAACAGTTGTTAGGCAACAGTAGCCGAATCTTTGACAGTCAGTTAATGAAAAGCTGCGATGTGCAGAAGATGGATAAATGCCCAATAGGCGTGGCTGTCGCCCTGCCATGTTCGGATGCAGAGCACGAGAACAGGCATCAGACTTACCAATCTAGACATTCAAAGCTACCTTTCAGTCTGTTACTATTAGAATGGATATTTTTCTTATTCATCTTCAGGTTGACTGCGCTGTAACAAATTCGTACGCAACTATAACATTCCCGCTGCCAATGCATAGTCGTTTGGATGGGACGAGTGTTTCGTGATTATTCCAGTGTCACTTATCATGCAGTTAGCGGGCTTTGCGTCTAGGCTACTCAGCTTACAATATACCGTTTGATATAAAACGTCTAACATTAACTCCATCATTGTCCTCTTGTTCAAAATTATAGCCAGGATCATCGGATAGATCGTCAGTTTCAGATGAATTAAGGAGCTCTATAACTTCTTCTGTAAGTGGCCTTCGTCTGTCTTGGCCTCGGGGCATTGCGAAATCACCGTAAGACGACTAAAACGACAGCGAAATAATGTCCTAAATATCTATGCTATTACAACCATTCAATCACAATGTCCTCATTTGGAGACATGTATAAGTTATAAATATGTCACTTACCTTTCGTTCTAAAAGACACCTTTAGTTTTCACCTTCTAGCATGCACCTTTCTAGGCACAAATAAATTTTTTTCCTAAACTCAGAAGATATTAACCGGGTGATGGGAGGTACAAAGATTGCTGGTAAGCGCCCTTGTGACTGTGTACATTCAGTTTTGTTTTGTGGTACCAAAAATTGACCATAGAGTAGAAATATCTCTGGAGTGAGCATTGCGCCCTGCGCATGTTGTCAACATTAAACTGGAATTGTCACGTGATCTAGGGACGACGTCGATTGTTTAACGCTAATTCGCGTCCGCCATCAGGTGACGTCACGTCTCGTCACATAACATCAAAAATTCTACAATACCTTTCGAATGGAGGCATTCGCACAGGTCGTCAACGGAACGTCACGTCATTGGACGGTACGTCAACGTTTCTCGGTAAGAAAATTTTGACGGTACCAGTCTGTTAGCATCTTAAGTTAACCTATTTTCGCCGCGCTCATTCTCCTTATAATAGTGGATTTTGTACTGTTGTATCTTCATATTCTTTATTTTATAATAGCGCTTTGTTTTAGTGACAAATTGGTGATGTTCCATGACGGTTGGGATATTTTTTCCACTTTCTTACACAACCGAGGTCGTATATCTGAAGGCGAAAAGTTATTTAGGTTTTATGATAACACAACGGCGCTGACGCCCACAATGTATATGTATAAGAACATAAGTAGACGAAGCAAATTCCACCAATTGACATTTTAAGCAAAAAAGTCAGCTTTAATGAAGGAGTAAAATACAGTTGTTTATGACGTTATTAATTACGCAAGAAAAAACATAATGGATAAGTTTAACAGGCTTCATTAATTCGTTGAAGCTTTCTTTGAAGTTTATGAATGTACATATTTTCCCTAGCAAATAATTGTCGATTTTTTGAAACGTTGTCTCACTTCTCAGTAATTTACCAAACATAATTGATCAAGAACATAGGTTATAGAGTTTGCTTCGGCTACTGACAAATTTTGTCGTTGTTAGCTCCTCAGTTCTGATACTATACTCTAACATTTTATGCATATTAGGGATGGTGACTCAAAACCCCAATTTCGCCGTTCGGTACTGTGTTAAGCGACTTGACGAGATGTGACATGAAAGACATTGTAAATGCATGCTGACGTGAAGCTTCTGTGACGTCATGCTCGTTCATTTTGCTCTTCAAAGCTAAGAGCCCAATTTATTTCAAATATCAGACGTAAACTGCTATGGTGCCTGCAACACGTGTATACTAAATCCACAGCACTTACGAAGGAAATCTGTCTTTACTAGCGATATGACAACAATCAAAATTTATAGGACAAATGTCGGACAAATCTACGGCGTCCCGAGACCACGTGACCATTGTGGCAACGTATGTTGACAACACAGAATCAATTCTGCGCTTCTGAATGCTCACTCCAGATATTTCTACTCTATGAAATTGACAGATGTCGACAGTTCTCAAATAAACTCTCTGCTTGTGACAATATGAGGACAACAATCACAAATGGTAAAATTTAACGAATTTTAATAAATTAAACAATTATTTGGTATGTCCTTATATGAGGACGCCACGAACGAAAGGGTTAAAGGTCCCTTCCTTGCTTTTTCAAACGGACGTTACACCGCGGCACAGACACAAATTTGACTACAGCGAACAGCGGAAAAAAAAATCGGCCCACGGGAGGATTGAACACGGCTAGCCTGCATGGTAGACCAACATCGTGACCACTTTTTAATGGGGTCAGTTCATGGGCTGACGGAGGCAACGCGACGCCTCGCCACAATGTCTCCTCCCTCCCGTTTCTGGGGATGTGGTCCAAGGTATGAAATGCATTTTTATTCTTTTATTTATTTACTTAATTTCTATTTGCGGTCCTTTTTGTGGTTATTGATTTGTTGCAAAACACAGCATACAGATACTAAAGGTGCCATTCAACACACCCGAACGTAAAACGGCTCCCAACGCCGTCTAGATTTAAAGATTTCACTAAAAAAATAAAACAAAATAAAATAAAACTTGTGGCATGTATCCAGGTCGGCTTCTAGCTAACTTAAAAACGATATGCAGTCTCTTGAATACGTCAGTCGTGAACGTAAGTTCCTGAACGGTGAGCCGTCTTCTGATTTCACTTCTCATACCCGCCAGCTAGCCTGATGGTCCGTGAATAACGAACCCAAATAATTGGAAAAACGTGTTCTATATTTCACGTGTCATCGCAAGATCACATGTTGCTCTTGCAGTATGTACCAGGAGTCTGTGACGTTCTTGTCATCAGTGCGATACAGATAATACATTGCCATAGATGTATCCAGTTTGTTCAAATGGTTCAAATGGCTGTGAGCACTATGGGACTTAACATCTGAGGTCATCAGTCCCCTAGAACTTACAACTAATTAAACCTAACTAACCTAAGGACATCACACACATCTACGCCCGAGGCAGGATTCGAACCTGTGACCGTAGCGGTCGCGCGATTCCAGACTGAAGCGTCTAGAACCGCTCGGTCACGCAGGCCGGCTACGGCGTTTGTCCCGGCAGTGGAAAAGGATACTTTGTCCGGGAACAGTAGATTGTAAGCTTTGACCACCGTGTGAACCGTACACAGTAAGGCTAGGCGCAAATTGAGAGGCGTATAGCACGTGGAGCGCGGGTCCAGCGCATATTGCGACGTACTCCATACTTTGCACGCGCCGACTGACGACGCTTTGCGCTGACAGAACCCAAGCGCGCAACCTGTATCTTTCTCAAACGATTTTACAGGAACTATTCACTGAAAACATTTGATTTTTGCTTTACTTGTAGCGTTATATGTCAGCTTCGTGGCGTAGTATCCATCACCTCGCTAATGGCCATTCTTATTGTGATGTACACATTTTAGTGAGACACTACGCAAAGTCAAAAAGATTGCAACGAAAATTAGGGGTCGCTATGATTTTGCGTTTAGTGCGTATTACACCATATGAAATATGCGTATGAAATTTAGCTAACATACTGAATTTTTACCTCTAAATCACTCTTGTTATGAAGGACATGTTAGATTAGGAAGTAAAACAAGTGTAATTATCCCTATGTTCCTGAAAGCACTGTTTCAAGATCTTTCATTATAATCTTAACACAGTATTCTGGATCTAATCTTCTTCAGAACAAATAGGACCACTTTAATTTTTGCTACACTGACACCTGACATATGGCATAGGACAACGCCAAAATCACTTAGCTTTTTCCAAATCCCATAGCTTTCGTTAGTTTCATTGACTCTTTGCAGTAAGCAGCCCACAACGAAAAATTATATTTTATTACCGTCTCTCTGTCTGACGTGGTGTCCACTGCCTGTAATTTCTCTTCTAAACCGTTATAAGCATCTGCTTTCTTATCTCTATCGCTGCTGGATTCTCTGCTCTTAAGTTTCCACAAATATGTATGACTTCTATACATTTAAATAATTTTGACAATTAACTCTGTAGAGCACTGACGTGTTGTGGTGTGCGTACTGTAAGACCTTCGGTACACACACACCATCAGCTTATTTGACTTGTCGCTCCAACGAAGTAGGCGAGTGTCAGCAATATGTCTCGTGGTCTTATCATGGCGTGTTTATCTTCTGCCGTTAGGTCAGACGATAGAAATGCCACTTGCACGCTTAGAGTAGCAGATTGACGGTGACCAACTTTAAACAGAACTTGCTTAATTTTCACTCATTTATTAAAATAATAAAAATCATAGATATTACGTAACATGATTCTGGATGCTGTTTACAATTGACAATCTGAAGTTCCTTTGGTCTTGGTACGTTAATCTTATTTTCACATATCTCTGATACTTGACAAAGTGTCTAGTCATTTATCTTCATGGCTATGTACAGGAATATGGTAGCCTTATTAGGCGCAGGCTGAAACTTGACTATAGACTGATACAGACAAGTGCAGACTAATGCAGACTGGTGCAGATAAATGCAGACTGACTAATCGGAAGTCTGTACACTCGTTATAATACCTCGCGCGTTCAGGTATCACTGCGCGAGTGTGATCCGCGAGGAGAAAAGGTTCTACGTTAGCAGCAATCTCATTGGCTGCGTTACATATTAATACGCGGATCGGCGGAAGCAGAATTTGGTCCGTCTCTTAGACAGCGCCACCTCGTAGTGCGGAGACGGACGAGCGCTGCGCCTGTGCTGTTGTGCTTAGCGGGGCGCGCTCTAGTGGGAACGTTGTGTACGCGCTGACTACGCGGAACTATGTACACAACACGTGTATATGCCATTTTGAAATTCACGTTGTGCAAACAGATGAGAAACACCTGACTGATCAAGCAGCTGATTCATGCACAGATCGTGCGTCATATTTGTGGCGATCTCTTGTTCACACACTTCAACTTTTCTTTGCAGATGTGATTCGACCTGCACATTTTCGCAATGGCACTCAAACCTCCAGCTCCGACTTCCAGATTTGCCCATATCTCATATGTGCGCAAATCTGCTGATCACAGGCAACAATATGTCTGGTGTGAAGTGCACAGATATTTGCACAGGCACATCATTGCATGTGTATGGGCCATAAAGGTTCATACCACCATTCTCAAAATACTGCTGATTCGCTCGGCAGATGGCCAAGCAAACATTCAGAAGTTATAGATTCATTGACACAAGTGACAGATTATCCCATTATAAAACCAAAGGCTATAGTTTATAATATTACGAATACGTCAGTCTGTCGCCGTCGAGCTGTCATTCAATCCCGTAAATCTGTTCCATACATAGCGCTACAAGTCAGTAGTCTTCATGACCATGACGAGGAGTTGGCAGAGGGTTACTTTCGAGGGCCAGAAAACAGGTATTATTGCACATGCGCAGCTACGATGACGTAGGAACTCCGTGCTCGGCGTTGCTCTGCTCAAACGGATTTTGTCGCATTTCTGTTTGGAATTTCAGGCGGACTGAGGCATCATGTTCCCATGTGCGCCACTGTGGCATGTTGTTCAGAGGAGACATAGTCCACGGGCGTAGCCGGAGGGGGTTTGGGGGGTTCATGCCCCTACCGGAATGTTCATAAAGTTAAAAAAGAACAGATAAGTGATCTTAAAATCGATTGCAAAGTGAGCTTTACTTCGAAATTGCTGCGTTTTCAAACCAAGCCTGTCGCCAGCGTAGCATAGTGTGCTTGGGTAATACGGGAGCAATAAGCCTGTATTGGCGACAATATTGGCATCAATGTGTGGACTGAGCCTCAATGGGATGCAGTTTCTCTGGAGTCCTGGAACGTAAAGTCAGCGCTGTCCCCGTGTGAGGACTACCCAAACTACCACACTTGCTGAGGCTGGAGGCAGTGGGAAGACATTTGTTCAGATGGCAGCAGCAAAGAAGTACCGTCGTCGTCAGCTACCTGCAAACTCCAGAAATTGTCGTTATTATCGTGGTATTTTTTTAAAAGTTTATTTTAAGTAATGTTATATGAGAGAAAGGAATGGCTGGGTTGTGTGATATGGTAATATCTGCTTTTTACGATTACTTTCTTACGTTTATATGATAGTGAAATATCTGACAATTCACCATTCTGGCGCAAAATCTGTAGAGCATCAATGTGGGTTTTCAGAAAGCTTAAGAAAGTGGAGGAAAACATAGTGGGTAATTAAATATCGCCATTTACCAATTTAATAGAACTCTCATGCATCAGCCGGCCGCGGTGGCCGAGTGGCTCTAGGCGCTGCAGTCCGGAACCGCGCGACTGCTACAGTCGCAGGTTCGAATCCTGCCTCGGGCATGAATGTGTGTGATGTCCTTGGGTTAGTTAGGTTTAAGTAGTTCTAAGTTCTAGGGGACTGATGACCTCAGATGTTAAGTCCCATAGTGCTCAGAGCCATTTGAATCATCTCATACATCAATCTAATACACATGTGTCCAAAACGTAAGGATGAAAGCAACTTTTGCGTGATATGTCACTGAGAAATAACATATCTCGATGAAACTTTGACGTTACATAGAAAGAACAGCTACAGTAGAGTGCATAGCATAAGTGATAGAAATAAGCAATGAAACGAACATAAATGGTACTTTCATTGAAAGACTTGGTAACAATGAGGTCACTGCAATTCGTTATAAAAGGCGGGACTCGGTTCTTAATAGTGTTGCTTTCTCCGCAATGTGCTGGCACGATGGCCACGACGTCGGTACAGAGTTCTTGTAGTAGAGCGGTCCATTCCTCGACCAGTGTGATAGACAAAGGCTGGATGGTCGTTGATGCTTGTGGATGCATTGCAATATGCCTTCGCAACACATCCCACTCCTGCTCAGTGGGATTTAAGTCGGGGCAATGATCAGACCAGTCCATTCACCGAATACCCCCTCACTCCACGAGCGGCTTCAGTTCAGTCACCAATTGTCATCAATAAAACTGAAGTAAGGGACGAATGCACCATAGAAAAAATGCACATGAGGAAGGATTACAATACCCGGCCAGTGTGGCCGAGCGGTTCTAGGCACTACAGTGTGGAATCGCGCGACCGCCACCCACGGTCGCAGGTTCGAATCCTGCCTCGGGCATGGAAGTGTGTGATGTCCTTAGGTTAGTTAGGTTTAATTAGTTCTAAGTTCTAGGGGACTGAGGACCTTAGAAGTTAATTCCCATAGTGCTCAGAGCCATTTGAACCATTTTTGAAGGAGTACAATGTTACAATAACACTGACCAGTGAGTGTACAACGTTCATAAATTTGGAGGTCAGTAAGCCTGTACAGCGTTCTGCCTCCCCACACCATAACACAGAGACCATCAGATTGATCATTTCTACCATACTGGCTGTAGCTTCGTATGGCGAGAAGTGGGAACGCGCAATGCGCCCAGAAACATCGTCTAATATGATTGTTTTGGTGGTCCAAGTGTTATGTTGTGGAGAGGCATAGTGTTTCACAGGTGTACAACCCACCAAAACATTCGACACCGTATACTAATCAGTCAACAATTTTTGCGACAGTCTACTTCTTCCCCATGTGCAGCTTTTCAGGGGTGCGTTCGGGTCTTACTTCATTTTTTGGGTGATACTGCATGACCGCATCGAACAGCACAGATGGAGCGGTTCTCGACACGAGAGAACATTCAGCCCGCCCGTTTCCCCGCCTAAACCGCATTGAGTACATGTGGGATGCATTGGGGAACAGCGCTGATCGAGGAATGGAACGCCTTGAACTGTGTACCAAACTCGTGGCTAGCATGGAGGCACGTTGTGGATGATCACACACCCTATTGAACCTTATGAAGAACGAAGTCTCGCCTTTTGTAATGTCCAGTGACTTCACTGTAATTACCGTCTTTGAATGACAAGTGTCACTTCTGTTACTCCTTGCGCATTTCTTTCAGTTACGTTCTGTGCTACACTGTAGCAGTTCTTTCTATGTATAGTCCAAGTTTGATCGACCTATGTTACTTGGCAGTAGCATATCATGCAAAAGCTACTTTCGACCTTAAGTTTCTTACACCCGTGTCGTTTTTGAAACAATAAAGTTGACAGAAAAACATTAAATATGGGACAAAAAGTTTGTTTATATGGATACTTATTATGTTTATTACTAATTTTATCAATATGAACGTCCATATTGTACTCTTTGAGTACTGGATACCTCAAACTCTCTGATGTCAATATAGGGTTAATTCAAAATCCGATAGCGCATCTATAAGATCTGTGTTATTCAGCTGCAGAATATGCTTGCCCTGTCCGGTGCAGATCTAGTCATCCTAAACAAGTGGATATTGCCTTGAATAAAACCTGCAGACTCATTACGGTATGTTTGAGGTCAACACCACTTGATAAAGTTTATTGTCTAGCGGGCATCCCACCTCCAGATATCCGTCGTGAATGTGCATCCAGACTGGAAAAATCTAAGGCATTGTATCTGAAGACCCACGCACCACACGGGTGTCAGCCAGGAGTACCTAGGCTCAAGTCAAGGAAAAGCTTTCTCCATTCAACTGAAAGCCTCACTGAACCACCTTCGAACTTCAGAGTCAACTCATGGCGTTCCAGATCCAGCTACCTTGCAGGGTGGGTGATCCCGACCGAATGCCTCCCATCAGGTCACGAAGAAAGCTGGTCAATATGGAAAACCCTCAACAGGCTGCGTTCTGGAGTTGGCAGAACGAAGACCAACTTGAAGAAGTGGGCATTTACATGCGACTCCAAGTGAATGTGGTGAAGAACAGACAATGAGTCATCTTCTTGTCTGCAGCCTATGCCAAACGTCATGCACGTCACAGAATGTCATCAGTGCCACCAAGGGAGCATGCGAAGTTGTTGCATACTGGTCACGCCACATTTCATTGTAATTGTAATGCTTATAGAGTCATGTTTTGGAACATTTTGTATAACGTCTAAGCTATAGTGTGTGTTTCTGACAAGATTAAATAAATTAATTAAATACGTAGTTGTGTATTAGAAGTGTAGGAGCTCGGTTTTGCAGCTGAAATAACAGAAAGTGAAAAGCAGTTGATTATTGTCTTTATAGAGTTCAGCGGTCTCATTTCTTTTTCGGATAAATGATCACTCTAAAAAGTAATTTTTGTGATTCTGGATATCACTTTGAGCTTTATCCACGAACATTCCAGGAGGGTCGACTGCACTTCATAAAATCGTGACCTAATGTCCTCAAGAATTACATTGGCAGTCTCAACAATTAGATGCATTCCTGCTGGAATTTGCTTCTGGTTTCATAACACATGTCAGATAAGATGGAATAGCTTGATCTCCATAGAACTTTCAGAACAGCCGTTTTTGAGTCGTCTTGATCTTTGGAAAGTATCCGTTATGATACTTTAGAATGTCTCTAGAGTGTGAACTGCATTCATCTTCATTTGCTTCCAAACGCTGGCGAATGAAATTCCCCAAGACAGGTACCTCATTATGTATTGGTCGTTCAAAGCGACTCTGAATTACATCAGATTTGAAAAACGTTTTCTCTCAATTACCATGGTATCTATCTGCAACAGCCCCTTTCATTATTCTTTTTGTCGCAGTTTCCATTATTGATTTTGAAAATGTGTGCGAAACTTCACTATCAACTTGTTTAAAACAAATCATTTTCTGCACGTCGTTTTTCATGTAATCCCCACAAAATATACAGCTTGTTTTAAGGTAAAATTTTTGAATGACAATAAATATACAGTGTATTAACTGTAAGACGGCAGAGTTGTGAGGGGAGTGTGGGGAGAGGAGGAAGCAAGCATTGGCTGGTGAGGGGAGAGGAGCCGTTGGGGGAGGGACAAGACACGCCTACCAGTTGCAGTGCTGGCACTACAAATTGCGCGTCATGCTTACACGAAAGCAGACGAAAGGCTTGGAAGTAAAACTCGCTTTAAATGTTGTTCGTAAACGAAACTGAAATCGTCATGTACATTAATACGAGGGCGGTTCAGAAAGTAACGTCCGATTGGTCACAGTGCGGGTTGTGGGGGGAGTAGCGACGCCATCTGTGCGTTCACGCACTCAACAGGTCAGTCGGCATCAAGCCGTGGTCGAGTGAACGTCGTACCTGCGCTAGTTTAGTTTTTGTGGCAATTTGAAATGTGTGCTGCAATAGAAAACCCCGCCAAATGTGAAGTGCGTGCTGTCATAAGGTTTTTTACAGCCAAAGGATATTCTGCAGCAGCTATTCATCGTGAGCTTTGTGCCGTGTACGGACCAAGAGTTATGAGTGAAGGAGTTGTCCGTGAATGGGTACGTTTATTTAAAAGTGGACGAGAAAACGTTCATGATGAAGAGAGGAGTGGTAGACCATCATTGGTGACTGACGAACTCGTTCAGACAGTTGATGCAAAAGTTCGTGAAAATCGACGTTTCTCAATGTCGGAGTTGTCTACTGGTTTTCCACAGATTTCTAAGACTCTCTTGTACGCGATAGTGACAGCAAGATTGGGTTACCGTAAGTTCTGTGCACGATGGGTGCCCAAAATTCTTACCGACCACCACAAAACTCAAAGAATGGCCTCTGCATTAGACTTTCTGTCACGTTATGAGGACGAAGGAGAACCATTGTTAAACAGAATCGTGACCGGTGACGAAACCTGGATTAAGTACGTGAACCCTGAGACAAAAGAACAATCAAAGATGTGGGCACATTCAAATTCGCCTACCAAACCAAGAAAAGCCTCGCAAGATTTTTCTGCCAGAAAACTGATGGCAACGGTGTTTTGGGATGCCAAAGGGGTGTTGTTGGTTGAATTCATGGAACGTGGTACGACCATTAATCAAGACGTGTACTGTGAAACAATAAAAGAGTTACGACGGGCTATACAGAACAAACGCCGTGGTATGCTGACTTCCGGTATCGTTTTTTTGCACGATAAAGCCCGTCCTCACTCTGCTCGCAGAACAACGGCCCTTCTTGAGTCCTTCAAGTGGGACGTTATCAACCATCCACCTTACAGCCCAGACCTGGCGCCAAGTGATTATCACCTCTTCATGCATTTGAAGAAATGGCTCGGGTCACAGCGGTTTGATGACGACGAAGAGCTCAAAGATGCGGTCACAGGCTGGCTCCAGGCACAAGCGGGTGATTTTTATGCAGAAGGAATTTCAAAGCTTGTGAAGAGATACGATAAGTGCCTCAATCGCTATGGAGACTATGTAGAAAAATAGTGCAAAGATGTAGTTGTAAGATGTATATATTAAATTAATTTAACTTGGTGTATGTTTTTTAAATCAACCGGAGGTTACTTTCTGAACGGCCCTCGTATCTATATATATAAAAATGAATGTATGTATGTTTGTCTACTATGCGCTCACAAACCATTCATCCGATTGCAATGAAACTTTGGTGAGTTGTTCTCCGAACGCCCGAAAAGAGTAATAGACAATGTTTCAACAGTTAGGTTACTGTTGCATGCGTAGCACAATTGATTAGGTAAAGGCTTGTCATGCAGCGGACCCGGGTTTGATTCCCAATGCTCGCAATTTTTTATTTCATTCCCCGCAATTTTAAACTATTAATTATGAAATTTAAATGTACTTAAACAGGTGATATAGTATAACGGAACTGTCAATCTCTATATATGCAAATGAATGTATGTATGTCTGCCCTCTGTGCGTTTTGAAATTGGAAATGTACTGTAATATGAATGTGTTTCGAAATAATACAGTAACCAGTGGTGTTTCCATACAAAGCAATACGGTAGAAAGGAAAAATAAAATATAAGGTAATTCGGACGAAATAGGGGGCTCCTTCAAAGTGATCGCGAACAAAATATCTGAAATGAAAACTCACCTTTTCTTGCTAGGCGTTTGTGGTAATACGCCAGGATGATTCTTGGAAAACTGTTTGAATCTTCCAATGCTACGCATGCTTTGTCCTGCGTATGTAGCAGCTCTCAGTGAAGATTTGTAAATGGGGTGAAGCAATTTTTTCTGCTCCCTTTCTCTTTCGCAGCATTCAATCACACGCAATATAATTTTGCGAGCATCGCTACGTAATACTGGTTTCCTTCTAACCGTAGGCCTACCAGTAGGGGTTGTTGGCGACTCCCGAGATGGGCCAGCAACTGCCTCTTCACTCATTTTGATAATGTTTAGCACAACTGCACAATAAAAACACGCAGAACAGTACAGTGCAAAACAATAACGAAGCAGACAACAGTGGCTACCTTGTACAACACAGTCAGCTACGTAATGTTGGCAGCAGTCGAAACTGCGTGCCTACCGAAGCCTCCCGACGTTACCGACTTCTACCGATTCAGGACTAGGGAGAGGTCTGCCATCTAAAAGTTTACACATAGTAGTTTTCCACTGTAGCTGTTCTACCACTACGACCCTTAGAATAAGATTTCCTGCACCTTTCATAAACAGCAGCAGCGGTATAGTTTGTCAAAAAAGCATGTTTACCATCCTTACTCATCTTAATCCTCTTAATAAACGATTGTATGCCTATTTCCTTCACTGTGTCAGATCTACCCTGTCTATAACATTTTCTACACAAATAAAACATTCAGACATCATGTTACACTGACGATAATAACTGACCAGTAGTCAGTCAATGACTGATGCTTCCTCCGCTGCCAGATTTAGCAGTACTCAATGAAAGACCAGGCAGGAAGCACATGTTGACGACAGCGGAGCAACAAAATACAGATAATTATTGTACTGATAAATAGAATGAATACTGAAAAAGACACTAAATGGAAAATAGAAAAGGGACGATCATTAATCATGCTATTTCTAAAAAACTCACAAATGGCTATATTTACGTGAAACTGCGTTTATCGAAAGGTAAAAAAAAAACAAAAATAAAATTTAAAGCTGCTTCTGACATTGCGTGAAGGTAGGGTTACCGTAACTAGCTGGGACCTCATTGGGACACATTGAAAAGGGGGCATAGAAATGAAGTAAAAAAATTATTTAATACAATTCCTTAGTATTGGGACAACGTATGTATGATTCCAAAGTACCATTATCCAAGATGGCGGTGATGACGCCATCCAAGATAGCGGCGATGACATCATACAAGATGGCGGATTTTGGCGGGAAGTTTGAATTTTAGTGGGAAAGTGCCATGCCCCCCTCCCCAGAAAAATGGCTGTAAGTTCAAATTCCAAGAGGATAATGCACCACACCACAGTTATCTATACTAAGCAAACCAAAACCGCGGGAAGATAGCTGACTTAGCCAACCTCCACTAACAGGTCACTCAACCGCCACTTCCTCCTAGAAACTGGCGCCAAGTTTGAATTTTGGCTGTAAGCAAAGGTCACTTTGGGTTTCGCTACCAACCTAAGAAAATTGCGGGAAGATAGGTCACTTGTACTAACCTAAGTCACCCGACCGCCACTTCCTCCTATGAACTGGCGCCAAGTTTGAATTTTTGCACTAAACCAAGGTCACTTGGGGTTTCACTACCAACCTAAGAAAATTGTGGAAAGCAAAGCTCACCTCCACTAACCTAAGTCACCCGGCCACCCCCTCTTCCTAGGGGTTGGTGGTAAAAGGACTCAGCCTGCACTAGGCTGATGGAGAGAGGAAGGAGAGTACTTTATTTATTTTGGATCAACTTATTTAGGGATAGAGTATATTTATCACAGTGATACAGAACACACGCTCTGACAAGCCCCACAGCATACAGACCTGCAACCTACTCCTACATAACTCATGTAATGCTTGCTAATTGTAAACTGTAAAAATAACGCATTGCACAGTCTACAGACATGCAAACCACACGTAAATAATGCAATATATTTACGTTCAGAGAGCCAAACAGCTCAGATATTGTCAAATTAATAACCCATCTAAAACACTCTGCAAATATGCTTGCTAATCATCAACTCTCGAAATCATACACCACTCTTTATTTAAACAATTAGAGGCAGCACCACCACCCAGTGTGTTCACCAAGAGGTCCAGAACCCAGCTGCCTTAGTACACATCGCCACCACCAGAGGGTGCTCTCATGACGTCAGGTGATGACGCAAGTACAGTTATCCGTGATGGCGGCAAACAGTGTGTTCACCACAAGGTCTAATACTCAGTACCACCAGCAGAGGACACTGTCATCCCTCCTGTGACTTAACCCAAGATGGTGGGGAAAAATAGCGGGAAAACAACTCTGGACACAAGTCCCTATTTTGCAGACAATCTCTCCACCACGAGATTTAGAGTCCAACTGACCTAGTACACAGTACTGCCACCAGATGGTGCTGTCTTCCCTCCTGTGACGTAATCCAATATGGTGGTCTGTAGGGGTAAAATGGCGCGAAAATGACTCAGCCTGCTCTGGGCTGCTGTATAGAGTAAGGAAGGAAGGAGTGCAGTCTATTTATTTTGAAACAAATTATTTAGCGATGGGGTATATTTATCACACTGACACAAAACACTCACTCTGATGTTCTTGCGGTCCCAATACACAGTTCTCAGACATGCAAACAACTCCTAAGTTTTCGAAATAATTTCAGTACACACTGTTCCTAAATAATGCTTGACAGTGGTGTGTAGACACGCTCAGTACTCGTAAACCGTCCAAATAACGCATAGCACAGCCAACAGATCTACTCACAAAATGATGCAATCAATGTGCACAAGCACCCTCCGTCACCCCCTGTCCACCGCGAACTCACGCGTCAAACCACGCCAGTTGCCCTCAGGCATGAGGTGTCGGTATCCCATTCATACTTCACACCTGAGAAATTCCTATCCAAATACGTGTTCACCTAGACACAAATGATGACGCAATCAGACAGGAGCAAAGGCATATTTACAGAGCGCAGACACTAGAACCCGGTCCACGCGCATGTGTTGTCAACGCCTCGTCAGCTGTCAAAGCGCACACAGACGTCCGTTCAGGACCGTGTGCTCCATCACAGCCCCGAGCCGCCGCCGCCAAATGCAGGTGAAAGTTGGCTCTATTTCCGAGTATACATTTACTGTTATACTGACTCCAATGCACAACCCCCATACTCGAGGCACTTCTGGACAGCACGTGTCTTTACTGCTGATGACACATAGCACAGGGCGCATTGTTCCTAGCGCGACATTACACACCCGTTTAACCATACTTAACTACCCTGGGTGACTGACATAACACCGCCAAGTGCACGCACAGAGTTACAATCGCATCTAACAACATTCCCAATGTTATTCTTACATCACATCGCTTTGTAAAAAATAACAGCCAAGTCAACCTCTCAGGAATTTATAATGTTCCAGAAACAGTTAACGCTCGCTTCGTTGATGCCTCAGCTTGTATGCACGGAAATTCTTGCCCTAACAGAACCTATTTACGAAAATAACATTGAATGCAGTCTTCCTCGTGGACCTAACGTGATAGCCTTCCTGCTCTCAACATACGCAAATGTTCTCACTGCTATGTAGAGGCTCCTATATACCAGCAAAAACGATGGAGCATTCTGATTGGTTCTTATAGAGTTTACCCGATGTATTACTGATGCCACAGGTCTCGAAGCACCATCCACCTTTTCTTTCTGGGGCTTTCTGCGGTTATTTTGCACAGATCGCTAATCTGCATTGACAGTTAAACACGCAAAGTTGTCTCCAGATTATCAAATACAGAGTAGACTCACAAGAATATTGGAAGGCAGGAAAATATTTACCAGTGTAACTATAATTAAATGTTACCATTGATGCTACAGTCTGACACCGACCAATGTACACGTATTTACTCCTCTTGATGACTGTGCTTCAGTATCTATAGCGCACATAATTTTCCACGTAAAAAAATCTCTCGCGGTTATTGATGTGCTGAATCTACACGTCCCTCACGATAGGACACACAGTCATCCTCTCTAGTCTTGTCATGATATAAACCATATTAACTTTACAGTGCAATATATACACACAAACACCACAGGTATCTTTTATATGTGTATGCATCGACAACTAAACCTAGCAAAGCGCCATACATATGTCAAATACAGAAAGATTATTACTCATTTACACTGCTCTCCCACTGAGGACAGGAGTTTGAAATTAGTCTGCGAAACCAATCTCCATCTCAGCAATGTATCACTGCATACCGTATCAGTCTAGTAAACATACAATTCATATCCTCCACCATACAAAATCATCCATCAGCGAACTGAAGTTGCTCTCAGAACTCTTCTACAAATTCGAGATCGTCTCCACCTCGGTACAAACGCGTTACTGTCTCTGCTTCCTTGCTCGCTCGCTTTTCTATGCACATATCCAGACTTGAGGATTACAAGAACACCCGTATTTTCGCCATAATATTATACCATTTTCGCGTTACTTCTCGATATCAAGCACTAGACAGCACCATACCGATCGCTAGCGCAATATAATTCCCAAGATATAGACAGGATATTATTTCTCTACAAACCCCAAACTTTAGCGAGATGCAGCATGCTGTAAACCACTAAATCACTCAAATAATTTACAAGCCAACTAAGGTCTTTCCCATGTCTAGAGAACAGGCAAACATGTGTTCCACACACCACAATCGATCGTCTCTCAACTAAATAAAGGCGTCAAATGTGCATAAGCAGTCAACCGAACAATTTACACAGAAGGGAATAACACTCCACTGCAAACGCACCTCCATACATAATCTTATCAAATTTCCACTTGATCACGAAAGCCACCCAACACATACTAAGTATTAGATCGCTATTTAACTGTCTAGAGAACTGCAAAGTTAACTCTGATACATTACATCGGAGGGAATAACACTCATACGCAAACACACAATCTTCTCAAATTTCCAGTTGATCACGAAAGCCCGCCAACACATACTAAGTATTAGTCCGCTATTCGATAGTCTAGAGGACTGCAGAGTTAACTCTGATACATTCCTACACTCCAACAGGCCTCTGCATTCGGAAGGCTGCTGCCATTAACAGGGAACGTGAATCAATACCACCACAGACTTTGGATACACGGAAACATTCTAGAAAACCGGCCACATATATCATTATACTTACAATTAAATGTTACGATCACGGTCTCAACTGAACGGCATTCGGCAACAAGGGAAGTATCGGAAATACACCCCTCTGAAGGTTGTGGCTCTCGAAATGGAAATATCTGTATCTTCCTTACTAGTGGACATAATCTTCCCTTTGCTATCACAGTACTCCAAGTCAAATCCATACCCACCTCACGACTGGACATAGTCATTTCCTTTACACAAACACACATACTTGATAAACCTCATGCTCAAATGGGAACATATCACGCACCCAGCACTAATACTAAGTATAATACTTCGTGAATATCTGTTTGCCTACGATACGAAACAATACTGACTGAAAATCAACGATGGGTGTGCATGTCTCTTATGTTCTTCTTGTGAGTCATAGCTCCGTGTCATAGACGTAATCGACCAGATGTTAAAGAAAAAAACCTGATCACAACAACTACTGCATGTTACTGTCACAAGCGGTCTTGGCTCTACAGGTGCACACCAGTATCCATGTTAAATGCTATACCCACTTCACAAATCGAGTTACAACATTACCTCTGAATGAGGTGGTGTTTTCTGGACAAATACCGTGACAGTTATCATACGAATACATATTATCAGCCAATGATGCAACCTCATGATAAAATGAATGAACTTTGAAAGTGATTCACCTAAGGAATGAGGTACATAAGAGGTATCTGCGACTCCCTCACACTGCCCCAATTAGAAAAGTCTTTAGTATTTGCAATGCATTCTGTCTCGAGGCCATATCAGAGGTTCCGCGATATATCTGCTGAGTTTAGGTGATGACTGACTGAGAAGGAGCACAAAAAGTAGTAGTAGATGGTCTGCTGATTGAGGTCCTAAGAAGAAAACTGTACACTACCTTCTCATATCTCTACTGTTGTGCTATATGTTAGAAATCATGTCCATTGAAGCACATACTTACATAGGCTCACACCCACAAGTGACTCATATTTCAGGCACCCTCATATTTCTAAATGAGTCACCTTCCTCGAACCTGTCTGCTAAAGTAAAATTACAACCTGGTTTTAGTCACACCCTTCGCATCTTGCAGTCGCACATATTTCTACAGCTTTCCACAAGTGTTCGTTCCAATTTAAGTCGGAACTGAGCAGAAGTTGGAGAAAGACATATCCACAACCTTCTGCAACATGTGTAGGAACAGAACGACCTGAGTTACTGCAACAGGACCATGTTTTGACCATTTGGTGGAAATGCGTGCAATGTGGTACGTCCCCAAACTAGATACAACTACAACAGATCTGTGTCCATTCAAATCAATCAGCCCAACGTGCTATCATCGTTATTCTCTACCCCCACAACATAGAAAAATTATGCACTATAAAAGCTCATACGATTTACAAGTCACCTAGGCATTGATGCGGGCGCAATGACGCATAGCTGCGGCGGACCTCCAACGCGGAGAAACAGATTTCACAATACTTCCCCAGAATAGTCCAGAGCGCAGCCATCCAAGCATTCCTAACGGCGTTCCACTCCCTCCCCTCAAACTGCTACTGCTACTGCAGGTGCCTGTGTGAGTACGATCCTATTAAATATATACAGGCACAGCAGAGGCCACTTTAAAGTCTGATCATCTACACTCTAGGCAAATGATCGTATGAGATGTCCCCTCTGGTCCTGTTTAGTTGTTTCAAACACTGTTTTCCTTTTGTCTGCTCGACTTCGATGCCTGTGTCAGGTTCTAAACTGACATTAAGACGCTCTCATCCACGGCCTCTCGCAGAAAACTAGACATCGCATGGTGTAAATTATATTCTTACAGCGGATAGCATAACACTCGATGATTTTAAATAAAAGACAGTTACAACATAAGGAAACTAGAAGAGTTTGGCTGCGTTGTGGAGAGTTTCCAAACTACCATCCGAAAGTGATTGACGACCTCTACATTTAAACTCGTATGTCACAGTAACGGAATAAATGATGGCTCCATGTTCCGTTTTGAGTGATTCCTCATTTATACTCATGTACGCGATCACTGTTTCGTTGCTAGCAACCCCCAGAAGTTGTCACCCATCAACTAGACTTTTTCCCCAACTCAAACAAGTGTTGTCAGTCAATCATTATGTGGTAGCCAACAGCAGATCAATGCATGGATGGGATGGAAAAGACACGGCCGATGTACTGTAATATTAAGCAACACACTTCACAGTGCGAAGAATTTTACAGTAACTCGAACACTGACCAATCATGTGACAGCATCTTTCCCCAACTTCAGTATCATAGCTAAACCATCTCTTCTCTACTTTGCGAGTATCATTGCCAACAAGGATAGGTGACTGTTCAGTACGCCCATTCACAGTTAATTCTCAAAAACATAAATAATCAAAGTATACCAGACACTGCTCTACATATTTCTATCACCTCGAGCATAGTACTTAATTTATGATCCATCTCTCTGCATATGGGAGTCACAGAGCATTCTCGCCATCTTAGGGTAAAAGACTCTCTTCACACCGTCATTTACCAACCCGCCGTGCAGCACTGTTACCGATATAACCTACAACAGATCAGAAGAAGAAGAAGAAGAAGACGAAGAAGTAGAAGACGAAGAAGAAGAATGTCTCATGAATGAATAGAGCTTTCCAAGTCCTAACCCATCCAAGTACACAAGATTTCTCGAGATATGACCATGTCGAGGAGCTTATCGATGTATAATAGCAGATTTCAAAGTACCATGATGTAATAGCAGACAGTTAAGAAGAATGAAAAATGAATGAATTTTATATGCAATCGAGCTCCATATGGATGGAGTTCGACGCATTTTTATGTAAATCAACCAAGCTATCAACTCTAAAGAATTGTTCTAGAGTCTAGGACCGGTGCCTGGAAGGCATTGGTAAGAGAGAGAGAGAGAACATAAACACACACACACCTAAGACTACAACGTTCTGCACTTAAAAACGTGCTTTAATGTTAGATCGCCTACGTTTCCGTCCTATCAGACGTATGGAATGTAGCGTTGTTAATTTTACTGTGTGTGCTTTGACAGCTGACGGCCTCATCGATCGCAAGTGCGTGCGGACCGCCTTCTAGCGTTTGTGCTCTGTAAATATACCTTCGCTCCCATCCAGTCACATCATCATCGGCGTCTAAGTGAACTTGTATTTGGACAGGGATTTCTAAAGTGTAAAGTATGAATGGGATGTCGCCACCTCATGCTTGAAGGCAGCTGTGCATGGTTTGGCAGTACACTCCTTCCTTTCTCCATCAGCCTAGTGCAGGCTGAGTCCTTTTACCATCAACCCCTAGGAAGAGGTGGCGGCCGAGCGACTTAGGTTAGTGGAGGTGAGCTTTGTTTGCCACAATTTTCTTAGGTTGGTAGCGAAACCCCAAGTGACCTTTGTTTAGTGCAAAAATTCAAACTTGACGCCAGTTCCTAGGAGGAAGTGATTGTCGGGTGACTTGGGTTAGTGGAGGTAGGCTAAGTGAGCTATCTTCCTGTGAATTTCTTTGCTTAGTAGAGATAACTGTGGTGTGGTGCATTATCCTCTTGGAATTTGAACTTATAGCCATTTTTCTGGGGAGGTCTTTGGAAGATTTCACCTTTTTCAGTAAGTCTTTTTTCCCTTTTACGTATTTATAAAACTCCATGGCAGTCAGCTTGTAGTTAAACTGGCACTGTAAGATTGATTCCACAGTGCCTGGCAGCAGTAGATTTTTTTTCATAAGTCCACTGGATCGACATCAGTGAGAATACTCTTTCCACACTGGGGTTGTGTGCGGAAATAAAAACAAATATTCGAGTAATTTTAGCAGTTGGCTTTTGTCAGAATTTTTACTTTCTGTGAGAAAGTAATTTCATCTTCCTTCCACAGTGTGTTTAGACTTCCATTCTTCCAAGTCACTGTTAGTTTCTAAGAAACTCTTCAGATATTCCTGTAAACAATTATCGCCTGAAATCTTCACACCATTTTCAATCATATATAATCTTCGCCCAATCTGGGGTTTCAGGTAGCGTCACCCAATCAAATACTTGATACGGTACAGAAAGCCATTCTCTCTTCCTCAGATTTCAAAATCAAATTAATTATTTCTTGGTTAGGATTCTCATTCTTTAATTTATTCAGACTCATCTGGTTTGCATGCCAATAATATCGTCTGTCTTCCTTTCGTTCAGACATCTTTGAGTGTCCATTAATATACAACTTATCTCAGTTATCGAGACTTTATTATTCTCCACGCATTTATGTTATTTTCAAACAGAGTCAAGTTTGACTGCAGAAACATGAAGTAAATTTCACTGATCGGACTACTGAAAAAATCTGAAATTATTTTAGATGGCCTGTGTTCGGCGTCAAAAAAATGTTTTAATGGAATCCAAAGCTTATGAATTCTCTCAACTGCATGCATTAACGACAGGCGTCTTGTTTATGAGTGAGATAGAAGTGTCTGATGATCGACATCGCCGTATATGCAGAACTCTTTCAGCTTCTCTATTCCTACCGTGTGTATTTAAAAAAAATTAAATATTTTCATGATGATTATTGCAATGTCGACAGTTTAGACTCCAGCACCACTTGATATAGTCTTGTGGAACATACGGGAAGGGCATTCAATTCTTTCTACATTTTTTCCTAGTTATTCTTTAATTTAGTGAAATACATTCCGCTGCCCCCGTCGATGAAGCCCTCCGAAGCTGGTATTGGTAATGTCTCCACAAAAAACCGATTAATTTCTCTAATGGAATTTGCAGTTGTAAAAGTGTCTAGACAAAACTTTGCTGTTGTCTCCGGCCGGCCGGAGTGGCCCTCGGCTCTAGGCGCTACAGTCTGGAGCCGAGCGACCGCTACGGTCGCAGGTTCGAATCCTGCCTCGGGCATGGATGTGTGCGATGTCCTTAGGTTAGTTAGGTTTAATTAGTTCTAAGTTCTAGGCGACTGATGACCTCAGAAGTTAAGTCGCATAGTGTTCAGAGCCATTTGAACCATTTTGATTTTGTTGTCTCCGATTTTTCGTTATTCAGCGAATCAAACTTCAACAGCTTCTGTTGGATTCCGTCAGTTTCAGTAAAGTATTGATCAACTAAAGGAAACATTTATTCAGCCTTGTGGTTCGATGCGTCAGTGTCTATGCCGTAAAATGAAACTTCTTGCAATTGTTTTATGCATTCGGATACGGAGGGTGGTGCGAGAATACTTTTAATAATCGCTGTAGCTTTGGTTCTGGCTGTAGACTGCTATGCGGCGACTTTGAAGTCAGGATACGAGCACATTGCGGCATTCAGTGTTACGATAGGGTCAAGAGGACTTAAGGGTTGATGATGCTTGACAATTTTATGAGCTGGCGGTAGTACAGCGGCAGCAACGAGCAATCCTTCCTGAGTATCTTCTTTAGTCACGAATATAGAAATAGGCTTTGATGTTGATGCTAACGCGAATCTATTTGCATGATCCTTCTTAGAAATGCGATGGCTCACATCTGTCTTACCTCCGAGAGTTACTGAGATAAAACAGCTACAAATCTCACACAACGTTTCCTGATCCGTACGTTCTTTCTTGACAAAAGACCCACTCTCTTGGAACCGATGAACTCGCTGTTGGTCCCCTCCCTCAAATGATTTATACGTTCTTTCTTGACAAAAGATCACTCTTTTGGAACTGACGACCTCACTGCTTTGTCGCCTCTCCCCAAATCAACCAACCACTCTTTTCTGTAATCATCCGAAAAGTGACACTTTCTCTTTTTATCCTTGGAAATTTTCGTATGCTATGGTAAGACAAGTTTATTAGACGGTAAACAGGCGACAATAAGACTTCAGTCACCAAATGCACGTCCGCCCCCGGTAGCTGAGTGGTCAGCGTGACAGAATTTCAATCCTAAGGGCCCGGGTTAGATTCCCGGCTTGGTCGGAGATTTTTCTCTGCTCAGGGACTGCGTGTTGTGTCGTCCTAATCATCATTTCCATCCCCAACGACGCGCAAGTCGCCGAAGTGGCGTCAAATTGAAAGAGTCACCTGGCGAACGGTCTACCCGACGCGAGGCCCTAGTCACACGACATTTTTTAAAATCAAGTACACGTCACTTTACACTTCACGCTCTATATACCCGCAGTAAACACTTAAAAAATTACTAACTTGCTCTCGTTGTTCGTATTATGTTTATTAAGATCCGTCGTATCAGACCGCTATTCAAATGGAACTTCCCGATTCTTCCGCGCGGCGCTGCTTCCGTAGTTCCAGCCGCGTATTACTGGAGAAGGGTATTGCTCGAATGATGGCGCTAGATATAGGAAGGTGTTTGCATCGTCGATACAGGATACATAACATACAACGCCATCTGTGAAACGACCTTGTCGACGTGAACTAGTTGGTATAAATAAAACTGACTGAGGCTGCATTTACATGTTGCATTATGTGACTTAACTTCTGAGGTCATCAGTTTACTTCAGTACTTGAGCCAAGCTCGTAACACTATTTTGCAAAATCGGAACAAAACTGGGTCTTGTCGGGACCAGTGCCGGATACAGAAAAACCTAAAGGAGTGGGCGCTAAAGATATCTTGATCTACTTTTACTTTTATCGTAATAAAAAATAATCAGGTCACATGCAAAGTTTAAGAAAGTCTTATTTAAACTGATTACACATATACATAAGACAATGCCATCTTATGATGTAAACAAGTTGCAACTGTGGTTCTCTTCCTTACATGATGAATTCTATACGCCTATTCTTCCTGGCAAATTGGTTAATTACATCGTCAATAGGCCAGTCAATGTCAGGGTGAGTGGTCAACAGAGCTAAGCCATTAAATCGATCCTCCTCCATTGTCGACCTCAGCCATGTCTTTGTATGCCGCAATGTTGGAAAAAATTCTTTCTACTGTAACAATAGATGCTGGTAGACAAGCAAATATTTTGTACAGCGTGCGCAAAGTAGGATAGTCAGATCAAGGGCAAACAGACAACGCTTGCATAACAGAATCACGATCATTAAGGACGTTCATGCTCATTTGCTTGTATTGAAGAATGTCTCCCATTAGTCTCTTTTTAAACACAAAGAGTGATTCTTCTTCAAAGAACGGTAGTTCAGTTAAGCACTGATTCAGTTTATGTGCCAGATCGTTACCGTCATGTTTCAGTTGTTGTGAGGGCAAAAATACGTTGCATTTTAAATGATATATATTTTCTTCAGCGAAACGTTCTCTCATGTCAGTCGTAACATGGTCCAGTGTTCGAATAAAAATAGTTCCTTTCCAATATTCATAGCGTCATCATTGTGATCGTAGTTTTCCCTGTGTCTTTGTCTGCCTGTAAGACGAGCAACACTCATCTCTACGTCTAACCCTTCCATAACAGCCTTCGCCTCTTCAACAATACGAGTAAAGTGGCTGTCAGCATTAGCTCTCATGCCGTCTTACACCATGAGCGTCTAATCTAATTTTGCTTTTGCCGTCGCGACGTCCAAGCTAGGGTCTTGTAAGATTTTGCTGACTGGATATGTTATGTACATAATGTCATTCACTGTAAACAGAGTGAGGATAAACTCGCAATTAGAGAGAGCTCGAGGAAGAATATTGGCTTTCGCAGCCGTTGTTCTTTCCCTCCAACACTGTATTTCTTTAAAAACTTTACAAACTGCTGAGAATTGAATAACAGCATCATGTCGCTCAGCCCATCTCGTTTCACAATATGACTTCAGCGAATGTTTCAGGTGACTCTTCAATGTTGCGAACCGCGTGCTAGACTCTATAAAGAACGATACTACTTCTTCAATAGTACCAAGAGAGTTTCTCACACTTGTAACTTTGCAGCTACGAGAGAGAGCGAGGTTGACTTGATGACTTCGACACGGTGCTACTTGCATGTTGATAGCTTTCTTTTTTATTGTACCCATGACTCCTTTCAATTCTGACATATTCACTGAGCAACCAATACAGCCTTTACTCACACAGTTCTCCAGTGACAGGGAAAGGCTTTCCATTCTCCTTAGAATCGTAGTACCTAATACTTCACCAGTAACGCTACGCTCTTCATCTTCACTCTCTTCAGATCCATCGTCAATGTTTCCACTACAATCATTGTCTTTATGGATGTCTACGAAGCCCAAAAATCTTTCGAGTAATTTGCCGTCACAACCAACATATCTTCCAGCTAAACTCGGTCGGGCGATTGTTCAAATGGCTCTAAGCACTATGGGACTTAACATCTGTGGTCAGCAGTCCCCTAGAACTCAGAACTACTTAAACCTAACTAACCTAAGGGCATCACACACATCCATGCACGAGGCAGGATTCGAACTTGCTACCGCAGCGGTCGCGCGGTTCCAGACTGTAGCGCCTAGAACCACTCGGCCGGTCTCTGTTTTCCCTAATGCTTTCCAACCTCTGTCTTGACAATTGATTTATGACTTCAAGTTCGCGGTTGTCTCGTGTCGTCAAAAATAATTTTGCATCTGCTGACGCTTCAACGTGGTAGTTGAGCTGAGAGTGGTCTCAACGTTTTGTTAGTGGCTCAGTCACAAGTTTCTTGGCGATAATGGAGTTCTTTTCTCCAACCATTCTATTATACACGATAATTGAACTGTTAATTCAAAGAAGTCTCATTTTAACTTGTGAGAACACCAGCCATGGATACCGTTCAAAGTGATTATTGTGCACTTGTCTGCGTTCAATCCGCCTCCTCTTGTTGTGCTCAGAAATAGGAAAGATATAACCTTTCTCAGGTTTCCTTGGAGCTGTGAGAAGTTTCTTTCATATCATCACTAATATTTACTGGCCATTAAAATTGCTACACCAAGAAGAAATGCAGATGATAAACGGGTATTCATTGGACAAATATATTGTACTAGAACTGACATGTGATTACATTTTCACCCAATTTGGGCGCATAGATCCTGAGAAATCAGTACCCAGAACAACCACCTCTGGCCGTAATAACGGCCTTGATACGCCTGGGCATTGAGCCGAACAGAGCTTGGATGGCGTGTACAGGTACAGCTGCTCATGCAGCTTCAACACAATACCACAGTTCGTCAGGAGTAGTGACTGGCGTATTGTAACGAGCCAGTTGCTAAGCCACCATTGACCAGATGTTTTCAATTGGTGAGAGATCTGAAGAATGCGCTGGCCAGGGCAGCAGTCGAATATTTTCTGTATCCAGAAAGGCCCGTACAGGACCTGCAACATGCGGTCGTCCATTATCCTGGTGAAATGTAGGGTTTCGCAGGGATCAAATGAAGGGTAGAGCCACGGGTCGTAACACGTCTGAAATGTAACATCCAATGTTCAAAGTGCCATCAATGCGAACAAGAGGTGACCGAGACGTCCAACAAATGGCACCCCCATACCATCACGCCGGGTGATACGCTAGTATGGCGATGACGAATACACGCTTTCAATGTGCGTTCACCGCGATGTCGCCGAACACGGATGCGACCATCATGATGCTGTAAACAGAACCTGGATTAATCCGAAAACATGACGTTTTGCCATTCGTGCACCCAGGTTCGTCGTTGAGTACACCATCGCACGCGCTCCTGTCTGTGATGCAGCGTCAAGGGTAACCGCAGCCATGGTCTCCGAGTTGATAGTCCATGCTGCTGCAAACGTCGTCGAATTATTCGTGCAGATGGTGGTTGTCCTGCAAACGTCAGGAATCGAGACGTTGCTGCACGATCCGTTACAGCCATGGGGATAAGATGCCTGTCATCTCGACTGCTAGTGATACGAGGCCGTTGGGATCCAGCACGGCGTTCCTTATTACCCTCCTGAACCCACCGATTCCATATTCTGCTAACAGTCATTGAATCTCGACCAACGCGAGCAGCAATGTCGCGATACGATAAACCGCAATCACGACCTTTATCAAAGTCGGAAACGTGATGGTACGCATTTCTCCTCCTTACATGAGGCATCACAACAACGTTTCACCAGGCAACGCCGGTCAACTACTGTTTGTGTATGAGAAATCGGTTGGAAACTTTCCTCATGTCAGCACGTTGTAGGTGTCGCCACTGGTGCCAACCTTGTGTGAAAGCTCTGAAAAGCTAATCATTTGCATATCACAGCATCTTCTTCCTGTCGGATAAATTTCGCGTCTGTAGCTCGTAATCTTCGTGGTGTAGCAATTTTAATGGCCAGTAGTGTATATCCAAATAATTGCCAATATCCGTGTGATTAAAGGAATCAGTCAATGAACTTTGTTGTGGAAGTTTACACAAAGTGCTGGGCTCTGCCTGTACATCTGGTGATGCTTTTGCTGCTGAGTGGTGACCAGAATCTTCAGATGTTTCTACTTTTCTTTTTCGTATTACATAACGACCCATTTTTTATATTGTTCCGACGTATGTAAATTAGATGCCAATTATTCTCGAATAAACACTTTATTCGCACTGAAAAATGCAACACTAATACACTTAGCACTAAATACACACGCTCACACTCCACGTATTTCTAGTATCACTAAGCACAACGCTGACTGAAGTCTGTGGTAATAGCCAATAATCGCAGTTGTCCACTTTTTATCACTTCCAAGTTATCTCGACGATTGTAGCTTTCAAACTGACTACCCGGCAGCGACGCTGCTTCCCTTATTTACGTGGCTCGGTTGTTTAGATAACATTCGCTGCCGGAATGTTCGCTTGGGACTTTAATGGAGTGCGAACAAATACCTACAGTGGAAGCTACTTTTCTCGTAGGTATGTGTTAGCTATCTACGAGCCAGACAGAAACGTATAAAATACGACGACGCGGACGCGCGTACTACATAGGAAAGTACAAATACTCTAGAGGGGGGCGCGCCCCCCATATGTATCCGCCACTGGTCGGGACAGGAAGGTACATAACGATAATGTTCCCGATACACACTATGTGATCAAAAGTATCCGGACACCTGGCTGAAAATGACTTACAGGTTCCTGGCGCCCTCCATCGGTAATGCTGGAATTCAATATGGTGTTGGCCCACCCTTTTCCTTGATGACAGCTTCCACTCTCACAGGCATACGTTCAATCAGGTGCTGGAAGGTTTCTTGGGGAATGGCAGCCCATTCTTCCCGGAGTACTGCACTGAGGAGAGGTATCAATGTCGGTCGCTGAGGCCTGGCACGAAGTAGGCGTTCCAGAACATCCCAAAGGTGTTCTATAGCATGCAGGTCAGGACTCTGTGCAGGCCAGTCCATTACAGGAATGTTATTGTCGTGTAACCACTCCGCCACAGGCCGTACATTATGAACAGGTGCTCAATCGTGTTGAAAGTTGCAAACGCCATCCCAGAATTGCTCTTCTACATTGGGAAGCAAGAAGGTGCTTAAAAGATCAATGTAGGCCTGTGCTGTGATAGTGCCACAGAAAACGACAAGGGGTGCAAGCCCCCTCCATGAAAAACATGACCACACCGTAACACCACCACCTCCGAATTTTACTGCTGGCACTACACACGCTGACGGATGACGTTCACCAGGCATTCGCCATACCCGCACCCTGCCATCGGATCGCCACCTTGTGTACCGTGATTTGTCAATCCACACAACGTTTTTCCACTGTACAATCATCCAATGTTTACGCTCTTTACACCAAGTGATGCGTCGTTTGGCATTTCTGGCGTGACGTGTGGCTTACGAGCAGCTGCTCAATCATGAAATCCATGTTTTCTCACCTCCCACCTAACTGTCGTAGTACTTGCAGTGGATCCTGATGGGTTTAATTCCTGTGTGATGGCCTGGATAGATGTCTGCCTATTACACATAACGACCCTCTTCAACTGTCGGCAGACTCTGTCAGTCAACAGATGAGGTCGGCATGTACGCTTTAGTGCTGTACATGCCCCTTTACCCCCCCCCCCCCCAATGAACCATGGACCTTGCTGCTGGTGGGGAGGCTTGCGTGCCTCAACGATACAGATAGCCGTACCGTAGGTGCAACTACAACGGAGGGGTATCTGTTGAGAGGCCAGACAAACGAGTGCTTCCTGAAGAGGGGCAGCAGCCTTTTCAGTAGTTGCAGGGGCAACAGTCTGGATGATTGACTGATCTGGCCTTGAAACATTAACCAAAACGGCCTTGCTGTTGTGGTACTGCGAACGGCTGAAAGCAAGGGGAAACGACAGCCGAAATTTTTCCCGAGGGCATGCAGCTTTACTGTATGGCTAAATGATGATGGCGTCCTCTTCGGTAAAATATTCCGGAGGTAAAATAGTCCCCCATTCGGATCTCCGGGCGGGGACTAGTCAAGAAGATGTCGTTATCAGGAGAAAGAAAACTAGCATTCTACGGATCGGAGCGTGGAATGTCAGATCCCTTAATCGGGCAGGTAGGTTAGAAAATTTAAAAAGGGAAATGGATAGGTTAAAGTTAGATATAGTGGGAATTAGTGAAGTTCGGTGGCAGGAGGAACAAGACTTCTGGTCAGGTGAATACAGGGTTATAAATACAAAATCAAATAGGGGTAATGCAGGAAAGGGTTTAATAATGAATAAAAAATAGGAGTGAGGGTAAGCTACTACAAACAGCATAGTGAACGTATTATAGTGGCCAAGATAGACACGAAGCCCATGCCTACTACAATAGTACAAGTTTATACGTCAACTAGCTCTGCAGATGGCGAAGAAATTGAAGAAATGTACGATGAGATAAAAGAAATTATTCAGGTAGTGAAGGGAGACGAAAATTTAATAGTCATGGGTGACTGGAATTCGACAGTAGGAAAAGGGAGAGAAGGAAACATAGTAGGTGAGTATGGATTGGGGCCAAGAAATGAAAGAGGAAGTCGTCTGTTAGAATTTTGCGCAGAGCATAACTTAATCATAGCTAACACCTGGTTCAAGAATCATAAAAGAAGGTTGTATACATGGAAGAATCCTGGAGATACTAGAAGGTATCAGATAGATTAAATAATGGTAAGACAGAGATTTAGGAACCAGGTTTTAAATTGTAGGACATTTCCAGGGGCTGATGTGGACTCTGACCACAATCTATTGGTTATGAACTGTAGATTAAAACTGAAGAAATTGCAAAAAGGTGGGAATTTAAGGAGATGGGACCTGGATAACCTGACTAAACCAGAGGTTGTACAGTGTTTCAGGGACAGCATAAGGGAACAATTGACAGGAATGGGGGAAAGAAATACAGTAGAAGACGAATGGGTAGCTCTGAGGGATGAAGTAGTGAAGGCAGCAGACGATCAAGTAGGTAAAAAGACGAGGGCTAATAGAAATCCTTGGGTAACAGAAGAAATATTGAATTTAATTGATGAAAGGAGAAAATATAAAAATGCAGTAAATGAAGCAGGCAAAAAGGAATACAAACGTCTCCAAACTGAGATCGACAGGAAGTGCAAAATGGCTAAGCAGGCATGGCTAGAGGACAAATGTAAGGATGTAGAGGCTTATCTCACTAGGGGTAAGGTAGATACTGCCTACAGGAAAATTAGAGAGACCTTTGGAGAAAAGAGAGCCACTTGTATGAATATCAAGAGCTCAGATGGAAACCCAGTTCTAAGCAAAGAGGGGAAAGCAGAAAGGTGGAAGGAGTATATAGAGGGTCTATACAAGGGTGATCTACTTGAGGACAATATTATGGAAATGGAAGAGGATGTAGATGAAGATGAAATGGGAGATACGATACTGCGTGAAGAGTTTGACAGAGCACTGAAAGACCTGAGTCGAAACAAGGCCCCGGGAGTAGACAACATTCCATTAGAACTACTGACGGCCTTGGGAGAGCCAGTCCTGACAAAACTCTACCATCTGGTGAGCAAGATGTATGAGACAGGCGAAATACCCTCAGACTTCAAGAAGAATATAATAATTCCAATCCCAAAGAAAGCAAGTGTTGACAGATGTGAAAATTACCGAACTATCAGTTTAATAAGTCATGGCTGCAAAATACTAACACGAATTATTTACAGACGAATGGAAAAACTGGTAGAAGCCGACCTCGGGGAAGATCAGTTTAGATTCCGTAGAAATGTTGGAACACGTGAGGCAATACTGACCTTATGACTTATCTTAGAAGAAAGATTAAGGAAAGGCAAACCCACGTTTCTAGCATTTGTAGACCTAGAGAAAGCTTTTGACAATGTTGACTGGAATACTCTCTTTCAAATTCTAAAGGTGGCAGGGGTAAAATACAGTGAGCGAAAGGCTATTTACAATTTGTACAGAAACCAGATGGCAGTTATAAGAGTCGAGGGGCATGAAAGGGAAGCTGTGGTTGGGAAGGGAGTGAGACAGGGTTGTAGCCTCTCACAGATGTTATTCAATCTGTATATTGAGCAAGCAGTAAAGGAAACAAAAGAAAAATGTGGAGTAGCTATTAAAATCCATGGAGAAGAAATAAAAACTTTGAGGTTCGCCGATGACATTGTAATTCTGTCAGAGACAGCAAAGGACTTGGAAGAGCAGTTGAATGGAATGGACAGTGTCTTGAAAGGAGGATATAAGATGAACATCAACAAAAGCAAAACGAGGATAATGGAATGTAGTCAAATTAAGTCGGGTGATGCTGAGGGATTTAGATTAGGAAATGAGACACTTAAAGTAGTAAATGAGTTTTGCTATTTGGGGAGCAAAATAACTGATGATGGTCGAAGTAGAAAGGATATAAAATGTAGACTGGCAATGGCAAGGAAAGCGTTTCTGAAGAAGAGAAATTTGTTAACATCAAGTATAGATTTAAATGTCAGGAAGTCGTTTCTGAAAGTATTTGTATGGAGTGTAGCCATGTATGGAACTGAAACATGGACGATAAATAGTTTGGACTAGGAGAGAATAGAAGCTTTCGAGATGTGGTGCTACAGAAGAATGCTGAAGATAAGGTGGGTAGATCACGTAACTGATGAGGAGGTATTGAATAGGATTGGGGAGAAGAGAAGTTTGTGGCACAACTTGACAAGAAGAAGGAATCGGTTGGTAGGACATGTTCTGAGGCATCAAGGGATCACCAATTTAGTATTGGAGGGCAGTGTGGAGGGTAAAAACCGTAGAGGGAGACCAAGAGATGAATACACTAAGCAGATTCAGAAGGATGTAGGTTGCAGTAGGTACTGGGAGATGAAGGAGCTTGCACAGGATAGCATGGAGAGCTGCATCAAACCAGTCTCAGGACTGAAGACCACAACAACAACAACAATGTTCCTTTACGTTTCCACTTAACTACCACATCAGAAACAGTGGGCCTAGGGATGTTTAGGAGTGTGGAAATCTTGCGTACAGACATATGACACAAGTGACACCCAATCACCTGACCTCGTTTGAGTTCCGCGGAGTGCCCCATTCTGCTCTTGGGTTATTTGTGGGAGGAGACCAAACAGCGAGGTCATCGGTCTCATCGGATTAGGGAAGGACAGGAAAGGAAGTCGGCCGTGCCCTTTCAAAGGAACCATCCCAGCATTTGCCTGGAGCGATTTAAGGAAATCACGGAAAACCTAAATCAGGATGGCTGGACGTGGGATTGAACCATCATCCTCCTTACATTCTTCTCTCTCACGATGTCTAATGACTACTGATGTCGCAGATATGGAGTAACTGGCAGTAAGTGGCAGCACAATGCACCTAATACAAAAACGAATGTTTTTGGGGGTGTCCAGATACTTTTGATCACAAAGTGTATCAGGATGGATGGCAACCCTACGTGGATGTAACATTGCTTTCTGAAAGCATATAACAGATACGTCTGTATTCAAATGTGGTGCTTATTTTTAGTAATGAGGATGAAATTAAATCAATCCTATTCTAACAAAATTACTCACTTGATTGGTAATGTTGGCAGGGATCTCGAACAGCATAACTATTGCTGATTTCTGTCGAGAAGTACCGATCAGGAAAAGGGTGTGAAACTGCCAACTAAACTTTTACATGCTATAGTTAAAACCAGTAGGCCTATGTGTCGGCAGAAGTCAGTAATCTTCGTGCAGTCTGGAGACCCAGGTTGAACCCCAGAGCCAGTGAGCCATCCAGATTTGGGGTTTCCATGTTTTCCAGCTCATTCTAGGCAAAAATGTTAGGACGGTTCCTTAAAAAGACTTTGCTGCTTCCTTCTCCTCCAATGCTGAAGTCCGAGCAATGCTCCCTCTCTGATAACCTTTGCTGTCAATGAGACATAAAACGCTGCACATACATCTTTACTTATACCACCATGACTTGACAATGGGCCTACAAAGGGCATGTGTTATGTACACTGAGCAACATGGAAATCATGTGATAGTCACTGTGCTGTTCTCATCATTCACTATGTCGTTATTGTTTGAAACTATACCACTTGAAAGATGTGGATTATTGACATGCATGTGCAAATGTTCCATTCTATCTCTAAACAGTGTTCACTATCATACAAGGAAAAATCTCCGTAGAGTTACCATCAACAAAAAGAATTCTAATGACCGATTTCTGCTTGATGATGAAGGCTATAATTTATTACCTGAATCATAAGTATTGTTGTTTTGTGTCCTATTACAAATTCACTTTATTACAATGTCCATTTGTTGAAAACTTCCCAAGAAATCAACTTCTTGGGAACACTTATGGGACAAACAGAGTTATTGTACTTAGAGCAACTGTTTCATTATATTCTATCTAGGTAAGTGGGGCAAAATAAGAAAGCAGGTCTTGGCATAATATTCATTTCAAAACTAGGCTCCACAGCTCACAGTACTCTAATATTTTGTTATGTGGTAAAGAACATAGATTTTTTTATTCATACTCTGAAATACTGCTATGTAGCATTTCCAATCAGTTTTACAGGCTTGACATTATTTCTTAATTTGTGTCGTTTATTTCTTTAATTTACAGAATGTCTTTCTTTGATACATTAAAGACTGACAGCATAATGTCTTTTATCATCATAACTCTCAATGTTTCTTTACACTAATTCCTAGTGTAGAACATGTATCGCCAATTGTACAGTTCCTTGGCTTCACTGATAACCTTATTAATTCGTTATACTATCTGAAATAGTCATGAAATAACTTGTCCTTATTTCTGGTCTATACAAGCAACCGTTTTTTATGTTTGCAAGAAATTTGTATTCGTTCTTACTTCCAGTTTGCAGTGCTGTTTAGATGCAAAACTGATGGGAAATGGTACATAACAGTACTGCAGAGTATAAATAAAAAAATCTGTGTTAAAGTCACCACATAGCAAAATATTAGTGTACTTTGAACTTACAGTCTAGTTCTGAAATGAATATTACGCCAAGAACTGCTTCCCTTTTTTCATTTTGTATCTGAATAGAATGAAATAAATAATTGCCCTAAGTACATTAACTCCATATGCCCCCCTGAAAAATATGCTGAGTGCTATACATCATCATGTGATGCCCCAGCACACACAGAATTCCAAACAAAAATGCACTGAAACATGTTTGAGCAGAGCAAACACCACACACAGGGTTCCTGCGGCACGGTAGCTGCGCATGTGCAGTAATGTCTGTTTTGTGGCACTTGAAAGTTGCTCTCTGCAACTGCTCAAACAAACCTTTGGACACAACAAGGTGTGCTGGAGACCCAGAATTGATAATCAGTTCTAGTACTGGATATGGATGGATGTTCATATCACCACCACCACCACCACCACCACCACCACCACCACCACCGCCACTCTCAGCAATTATTTTAACTATAGAAAAAAACCTAACAATTTAGTGTTTCAGTGAAATATGTTGCCCCCCTGCCCCATGAACAATGATGTTCACAAACCAAATTCGCATCCTGACCATGACACAGACAGGTATATCAATTCAGGATCAGTTCAGGATCAGTTTGAGGAAAGGAGCTGCAAAACTGATTTGAGCGATTAAAAAAAAAAATTTAACATGCTTTTTAACATAGAGCCTTAAGGGCGTAGCTTCTGTTCTGGTGACTCCAACAATGTAGCAAGTTAGCTAGCTACAAATAATGGTACAATGCACATGTCAGGTATGAAAACTGAGGTGGTATTGTGAATTTACTTGTATTTATTCTCAAGAGGGATGTTGTTGTTAGTCACTATGCACTGCTGGCCATTAAAACTGCCACAGAAGGAAGGATAAGAAATAATGACATTTTCCTTATTGCTGTTAAATGATACAGTAGAACGAGTACACAATTGAATTTATGGCGCTATTTGACTAAAAGAAGGGACACTCCCAGAGGCATCAAGGTCTTATCAGTCTGGTAAAGGAGTGAAGTGTCAGGGTAAAAATTATAGAATAACTATTTATTTACTGTATTCTTAAATTCAAACCAAATACCTACACTTGAAAATGTTCTTATATTAGAGGATTTTGAAGCTCTGGAGGCTTTCTCACCAGGAACGTGCCATGACAATCAGATTGCTGTGCACCCACAAAGTATATACCTGCACAATTGAGGAATGCAATTATTTGTATCATTACCTTAACTGGCAACATCGACCAAAATGCCAAGTCGATTATCGTGGATAATAATACCCAAAATATCAAAGTATACACTATTTGGAAATATGCTGGGTGCTGTATTTAGTACATGGACCTGCCACCTCTGGCTCTATGCCAGCTAAGCACAGTGTCAAAATGAGTTCAGACGACAGGTACAGATGTGTCCTCTGTACTGCTTCAGGTCTGTGTCAGCATCCAACAATCATATGGCTAAGGAGTGGTCATGTAAGACTCATGACCAGATGTTTTCAATGGAGAGACTGCTGCCTGAAGTGATATCCGAGGTCGGTCAGGACTGCCGGGATGACACGCAGTCTTGTGTTGTCCTTTGGAAAGATAATATCAAGGAGACCGAAAAGATAGACCACTAGTGCCAGTCTCAACACATCAGATATATAGTGGCTGCTGTCCAAATTACCTATTAGGTGAAGCAGAGTCATAGTGTCATATACTCCCTTTCAGCTGCAGGGCCTTTCTGCCAATGGCAAATCCAATCTTTGTCATCCTTGAAGCCTATGCACACTTGTATGTCTGTCTCAATGTTGTGTGTGGAACCATGGTTCACCTGAAATGACAATGTGGTGTCACTTCCGTTGTCAGACTCACCACTTTTGGCATGCCTCTCTCTGCTGCCGTGTCTAGAAAAGCTTCTGCATCGGTCAACACGTCGTAGTGTTCCTGACTCAAGGTACAACTGTTCGGTCCTGCACAGATAGCAAACGATGGGTCAGTAGTACTGAGCACAATTTCTAAATGAGGAATCCACCCTGTACCCTGTTCTCATATACAGAATGCAGACGGCGTCACTACTGCCTGCTTTGTGCAACTGTGCTGAAATGCTGATCGTCTGTGTGTCGAAGCACATGGTACCCTTTGTGACAGTTTCACAACTGTCAGATACCTCGTAATGTTGCAACTTTAATGGTCAGCAGCATACACATGTATTACAGTCTGGCACACCAACTGACTAAGTACATTTGATTTGTAGGACAAACAGTCACATCCTATTCTCATGCTTTTCTAAAACTAACAAAGAAGTTTTAAAATTTTAACCATTTGACTCCTCCAGCTGTCTGATCTATGTTTTATTATGGAACTTCGCACAGGCTGCATCACTGTACACTTTGTGCCTATCAGTACAAATAATATGTGCATCAAAAATTACTTTTCACAAAAGACCTATTTGTCTAGCATTATTAGGACATTTTGACCAGAGTGAATATCTGTACATATTTGCTATAGTTAATAATATGACAGGTCTTTATACTATCACTTTATTTATTTATTAGAAAGTAGTCACAGAAAGACTGCCAACCTCCAGCTTAATACTAAAAGATTGTCTAATTATGAACAATGATATAATTAAGAGACTTCATCTCTTGTGCTAAGTTCGAAATTACGTCATAAGATTTGAAATGTGAGCTTAAATACATTTTTTGATACTAAAGAACATATTGTTCCAATTCCGCTACACGAGTCACAGGCACCGGTTAATATTTCCTTTGCTAGTGTCAGCAGATGCATTTTATTCATAAGCTGCCCACCAGCCAACAGGGCCACACACTAGATGATGATCATGCAATTGTGAATGTTGTATGGGACCACAGTGTCAATCAATCTATTTGGTCAGATGTTTGAGCGGAGTGAAAACAAGATTTCCTATAACTTACCTAATCATATCTGTATGAATTTGCACAGCCAAATGAAGAATTGGAAAAGGACAAATGAGGTATCAAATTGATCAGTGTGATGTCCAGTTTTGTAAAACCAAATGGTTTATTTCTGGAAAGCTATCAGAGCAATTATGAAAAAATAATTTTTTTTTTTTTTTTTTTTTTTAGAGAAAACTGAATATTTCAGAGTAACTGCTGCTAACTATACAGTTATGTCTCAAGAAGTTCATCTCTTCACGGTCCAACTATTTTGTACGTAAAAATTTGTACAGTGTGATATTTAATTGTCAAAATGGCTTCCTTCAAATCAGGACTTTTGAGAACAGAAGACACTAGAAAAGCAAATGTGTCAAAAAGGTAATGTTTTGTGGAATAATACTTAAAATTTTTAAAAAAGTGAGGAAAAACAAAACAGTTAAATGTTTTGTGAAATTGATCTAAAAGTAACAAATAAAATAGATCAGAGAAATATGATGCTTGAAGTCATGTAAAGCAAATGAGGTGGTGATTGAGAATTTGAAGTTCAGTGTTTAACTTAGAATTTTAAAGAATACTAGAGAGTATATTTGTCTGATGGATTACGCAGACCACGCAATTTGTGGTTGTGCGGTCTCAACAGTTTTCAATCCTCTATGCCTGAAAGTGTAAAAAAATTACAAAAATTTTTCAGTCTCTCAAATATTTCAATAGAGAATCCGTCAAATACCAAGAAAGGGAATGTACATTCTGAATCAGCACCTCATCTGCTGTGCACGATTTTGAACACCATTCAAAGGGACATAAATTGTTTCTCTAATCTATTTTGTTTCTTACAAGGGAACCTCCCCATCGCACCCCCGTCAGATTTAGTTATAAGTTGGCAGAGTGGATAGGCCTTGAAAAACTGAACACAGATCAATCGAGAAAACAGGAAGAAGTTGTGTGGAACTATGAAAAAACTAAGCAAAATAGACAAACTCAGTAGTCCATGTGCAAGATATGCAACTTCAAGGGTCACGCGTGGTCAGGAGTGCCGTGGTCCTGTGGTTAGCGTGAGCAGCTGTGGAACAAGAGGTCCTTGGTTCAAGTCTTCTCTCGGGTGAAAATTTTAATTTTTTGTTTTCAGACAATTATTATCTGTCCGTCCGATGCGATCACTTTTTTGGGAGTGATAATCACATCCACAAGAAAACCTAAATCGGACGAGGTAGAAGAATCTTTTTACACATTCACCAAGTGTACAAGTTAGGTGGGTCGACAACATATTACTGTCATGTGACGCACATGCCGTCACCAGTGTCGTATAGAATATATCACACGTGTTTTCCTGTGGAGGAATCGGTTGAACTATGACCTTGCGATCAAATGTTTTCGGTTCCCATTGGAGAGGCACGTCCTTTCGTCTACTAATTGCACGGTTTTGCAGTGCGGTCGCAAAACACAGACACTAAACTTATTACAATGAGCAGTGACGTCAATGAACGAACGGACAGACCATAACTTTGCGAAAATAAAGAAAGTAAATTTTTCACTCGAGGGAGGACTTGAACCAACAACCTCTCGTTCCACAGCTGCTTACGCTAACCGCAGGACCACGGCACTCCTGACCACGCATGACCCTTGATGTTGCATATCTTGCACATGGACTACTCAGTTTGTATATTTTGCTTATTTTTTTCGAAGTTCCACACAACTTCTTCCTGTTTTCTCGATTGATCTGTGTTCAGTTTTTCAAGGCCTATCCACTGTTCCAACTTATAACTAGATCTGAGGGGGGTGCAATGGGGAGGTTCCCTTGTTAGCTTTTTTTGTATTACATGATGTAGAGGCAACATATAGTCTGACGCCTTACAATAAAGCAGTTCTGGTGGCTATCCAAAGCAAGGTTCTTCACATGTTCTTTGCGATTTGGCAGGAAATCTGAATGTTTACAGGAACAACAGAGAGGCACAGCCTCACTAAATTAGTGACATTTAAATATATTGTTATAAAGGAAATATCTACTAATCTTTAATATCTGTAATAAGACTAGCACAGCCATGAATAAATTTCATTTATTTGAAAGACACTTTCATAGAGGAAATCTACACTTCTGTGTTCATCAATTGATTCATCAATATGCAACTTCCTTAGATTTCAAACAATATTTCAGGACCTGTGTAGGATATAAAATGAAATTATTTGGCACTCCATTTTTAGTTACAAAATGCAAGTAGAGATTCTGTGTAAAAAATTCTACTCTACAGGTATTAAAAAGAAGAAACAAAAGTCAACATATCCCAGTTTCCTGATCCCGTGCTGAAAGGAATTCTGCACCTTCTAATAGCTTTGGAATTGAATAAAATAGTTTATCACTTGTAAATAAAAGCAAGAACCATGTTTTCAACATAAGTCTGAACTTTTTCTATTGAGCACGCACAGTGACAAGTACACTCCCTTAACAGCCAGTATCTAGTTCTTGCAGTGCTGTGTACACAGTTCAACTGCCGTATAATCTTCATTTGCCCACAGGCATTTGATCCCAACCATTGTGCTGCAGAATATACTTCTGGTTACAGGTAGAACCGCAATGATGCCCACATTTGCAACTGTTCCATACTTGCCTGGGGAAAATGCAGTTTCTTAATATGTCATTAAGCAGGGTAAAATAAAATTGAGCCAAGGAATGTGTTTGTGATCTCAACTTTATTCTATAATACTACTCCATCTCTGCAGAATAAAATCCCCTCACTGAGGAGTTATATGTCGTAATGTAACAAAAAATACATTAGTTACTATATTTACAATAGAAACTAGAGTACAACATACATCATATGAAACAAAGATGTTTGTAGTAATGTGCTGCTTCGTTGCTATATAGCATAAACATACAAAAAGCATGAGGAAATTGTACACACAGCCTCAACTATTAATGCAGAAGCTTTTAAATTACTCATGCTTTATATCTCCCAAATATCTTTTCTTGGTGTCTGTATTATGGCTTTTTCACTTAATGACAAGAGCGAAGAGTACTGGGCAATTACAAATCCAAAATGCAATTAAATTTCCAATACACAAATAGCAAGAAAGAAAGTGTGGTATCTTGGGTACCCGTACATAAGCTGAAGCCGCTACAGCCCAACAAAATAAACTCTGTATTATGAATTCTATAGAAAAATTACAATTTAATATAGTAAGAGGAAATATCATGCAGATAAAGATACAACTTTAACTGATAATATATCTGTGTTTCTTTATATATATATATATATATGATATATCCACTCTCTTATATTTACGAACTGGTTTCTTTTTTTTTTTTTAAATATACTCATGGACCAATTCTCCATGTAACAGAATATCTATGTGAATTATGACGGATAATGTTAACAATGATTTAAACAAACTTTTTTGTAACATAGGCCACTAGTTGCATTACCTTCAAAAGGTACTGAAATTTATATTCATTTTAAAAGTATTTTCATTCAACAAAAGTATAAACTACATAAAATTACTGTCACACTTAATTAACCATGTTTTATAATATACAGGTTAATGCATAAATATTTCCAATAAGTTCGATATATTTATTTGAAGTGCATTTCAAATGGAAATTGTGGGACATATTTTTTTTCTTCCTTTCTCCCCTCATTACACAGTATGCTTCTTTTTCTTTAGCTTATCAGAGTAACATTCTTGCTTCTCACTTCTGCGCCCAAGTAACCACAAGAAGGATTTGGGATGTTAACATGCATTATGGGTAATGATATTTCCTATACAATTTCCTAAATACAAATAAATCTTAGTATAACAAATGGTACTTATGTCATTTCTCTGGAAGCAAAACAAAAATATCAGCAGAAAATATATCTTCTGCATTTAGGAATGATGAGAAAAGTTTTCTTCCAATACCATTAAAATACTGATCCTTTCATACAAATTTAAATCAGTAGTTAAACAAAGCAGGAATCAACATAAGGAATTTGTGTGCCATTATTCTTCTGACAGCTACAGATTCTTATTAGAAGCTACGCTACACCGGTCATATTCATGAAGAAATTCAGCAGTATCGTATCCATATTCACATCAACAGCACATGATAAAATGTAAATGTCTGACACTCAAAGTCACTTGCTGGTAATAAGATGCTCTCTGTACAATTACCAGCAGTTTCTGTTGAGTTATTCTAACAACGAGTAGGAAACTATGTAGTGCAAAGAATTTTCTTCTTAGAATGAAAGAAAATCACATTCCTTCTACATATAAGTCCTGTAACATAGGTAATCTGTATAACATACATCTGATGAGTAAAATTATACCATAATATTTATGGTACATAAAAGAATAGGAATTGAGAAGATTAATATTAGAATTTTAATACAAAAATAAAGTAACACAGAAACTTAATTTCTTTCACTGTACATTTCACTGCGATGGGCAATCAGTCTCCACTATCACATATCCTCCCACTAAAAAAACTCTCGTCTTCATTTTTAAAATTTTCTGTTATGCTACTTGAATATCACAACAATATGAAATCTCACAAGATCTTTATCTTCTGTCAGGGGGAGCTGCTTTGCTTGTTTAAGTCAATAGTAATACTTGAGGTGCCTGACTATGTACGTAGGCATTTCTGTCCTAAACTGTCAATGCACCAATCCTTGGTAAAGTCATCACAATGTTATCTTGCAATACATTAGAGTATGCAACACGATGCCGAACAGCAACTGCTTCCACCACCCTTACTCTTCTGGCGTTGATCTGTCAATAATTAAAACAATAATATAAGAATACAAACTCATGTAAATGCAGAGGCTGCAAATAAATACAAGTTGAAACATAAATAATAGTGACTGTACTGTAACACTTTAATCAGTTGTTTATTATATGAAAAAGGTTGTAATTAATATTGTGACATTCCAGACACCTGGATTCTTGAAAGGTGTGTACAATAGACTCTCAGAAGGATGTGAAAAGTGTTTCTTTTGACGTCTTGCATTAGCACATAGCTAACTTGTTCAAAATTTTCTAGATGTTCTTTGTAAGCTTCTCACATTCCTCTACACAAATACTAAACTTAATGTCACATTCTACATCACATATTTCGTTAGCAAAAAAGTGTGTGGCAAGACCGAACTCATGCACACAATTCAGCAGGTGATGGTGAGAGAGATTGCTTAAATATGTGCACCAACAAGAGCTCATCCGTGAGGAAAGATAAAATGATGGCACACCAAAAAATGGATAAACAGTTAACAGTGACAGGTGTATTACAAATAACAAACAACTTAGCAGGTTACACAAGATACTACTAGTACTGTGAGAGTAGCTGGTTGGATATTGTGTTTGAGCAAGGTATAATAGTACTAGTGGCAGCTAGAAATGTCTCCCATTTTTTAATTTCTTTATTTTACTGGGAAACAACTGATTTACACTAAAGAGAGACAGATGGTTTAAAATGTATTGTACCTCAGCCTAATCACCATCAATTTCAGGAGTTTTTGTCCACTACTGGAACTAAACCATGTACCCTCACAGCATTAGTAATCTTGTCCTACTTTCTCAACCAATAATTTGCTATCTTTCTAATGGGAATAGTAAAACAAGGTGCACTGAAGAACGAGATTTCTGTTCTGGTGATAACAGGGTTCTTGACACAAAATTAAATACAGGTAATGCTGGAATAAGTCTGAAAGTGAATAGGACAATAGGAATTCAGGTGAATGACTAAGGTCTGCAAACCAAACGGGACTGCTGAAATAGACCCAAGTCCACCACAGTAATACAAGAATACATGCCTAGTAGCTTAGATCACAATTAGTTTTAAAAAAATGTGCATTCAAATAAAAGAAATTATTCATTATGTGAGAGAGACTACAATGTAACTGTAATGTGTGGCTGAACTTTGACAACGGAACGAGACTGAGAATATGGACTGATTAGAGGGTGTAACTAATGTGGAAGCCTCTGAAGAATTTTGCACAGACCACAGCTCAGCCATCACAAACACTTGATCTGAGAATCATGAAGGAGAAATTTACAGGTGGAAACGTGGAGGCACAGGAATTTCTCAGATGTATTATAAACAGTAACAAAATATAGCCAAATGTTCAGGAAACATTACTCACACAAAGATAAATTAAAAGCCCTACATGAACAGAGGTCTAGAAATGCTTTATTTCCTTGTTAAAGCTTATTTTCTACTTTTCTTTGTAATTCTATTAATTATAGAAAACACACAGAAACAGAACATACCAACACTATGTGAAACGTTTTCTTAGATGAAATGTTCAAAATACCATCATGGTTATGTACAGTAAGTTTTAACTCTCAGGTTCACTGTCAGTGTTTGTTGTTCCAATGCAACAGAGGTAATGTTGACATGTAACTCACTTCAATGCTCAGTAAAATCAAACAATGGAAACTCCATGTAGGAATATCAACAATGTAAGAAAAGACACAGTGCTATCTACTGTTAAGAAGACATGTTCAGTTGCAGACAGGCACAATAAACAGACACTTACATACAACTTTTGGCTTCATCAGTAAAGGACAGACACACACACAGCCATCCTAAGGCGCTGGAGTTGACATGAGTGCATGAGGGGTGCTTGCTCGTGTGTGTGTGTGTGTGTGTGTGTGTGTGTGTGTGTGTGTGTGGTGGGTGGGTGGGTGGGTGGGTGGGTGCGCGCATGCGCACACACGCGTCCATTTTACTGATGAAGGCTGTGAACAAAAGCTTTATGTAAGTGTCTTTTAACTGTGCCTGTATGCAACTTAATGTGTCTTCCTTACAGTAAGTAGCAGTCAGTCTTTCCCTATATTGTTCGCTTCACTGCTTATGCTGACATGTTATTAACTTCACTGTGCTTTACTAACATCAAGGACATAGCATTAACTGTTTGGTGTCTATCAAAGACTTGGTTTCCGGTACAATGCAATGGAAGTGTACTCAAATGCAGAAGAGTTGCCTGATGACCATTTGCTGCACGGATTAGATGGTAATGACCATGGTGCTAAATATTTGCATCAGGAGATATTTACAGAATGACAGTGCACCAACAAGATGAATCTTCAAGCAATTATTGATCGTTGCCTTAGCAAGCCTGGGATGTTTAGACCTGCTACTCACCCTGGGAGAGGCCTAGAAGGTGGAGGGTAGCTCAGTGGAGGAGGAACTTCTTTGTGCAGTTCATGACAACCCTAGTGTCAACATAAAACAATTAGCTGCAAAAAGCAATGCTAACCACATGACTTTCTGGGAAGCGTTACACGAGAACTTGCTGTGTCTGTACCAAGTACAGTGTGTGCAGGCACTGTCAACAGCTGCTTTTCCTACACAGGTATAATTTGGTGAATGGTTCATTCAACAATGTATCAATCCTCTCTTTAGTTTAAACATGGTGTTCATGAAGGATGAGGCTACATTTCAATGTGATTTTAAAATTTCACAATAAACATGTGTGGGCTGTCGAAAATCCTTACAAAATTGTGCAATCATGTCATGAACAAATATTTTATATTTTCAGTCAACATTTGAGCCAGCATTCTTGGTAGTTGTCTGTCAGGGCCTCATGCTCTCCCACCCAGGTTACATGCAGAAACTCACTGTGCCTTCTTACATAATATATTACCCATTCTGTTAGAACACAGGTCTTTACAAATGCGACAAAATGTGTGCTTCATGCATGGTGGACCACCTCCTCATTTCAGAGTTAGTGTTCATAGGCTTCTAAATGACATATTCCATGGCATTTGGAGCGGTAGAGGTAGACCAATTCCTTGGTCTCTATGCTCTAGTGAACTAAACTCACTAAAGCTTTATTTGTGGAGACATTTGAAAGTTCTTGGGCACAGATCTTCAGTACAAAATGTGCAGAGTCTACATTCAGTACTGTGGAAGGCCATGAACAATACGCAGTTCTCCAGGGATACATCAGGGCATCGGGGTGACGGGTTGATGCACGTATCCTCGTTAATGGAAGAGTTTTTGAACATTTCATATAGGAAAGTGTATCGTATTGTGCTGATATGTTCTTTTCTTATGTCTTTCCGATGATTAACATGTTGAAGAGTTGTAGAGACTGAGGTCTAACATGGAAATAAAGTATTTCCAGATGCATGTCCATCTAACATATTTTCTTCCTCTATAAGTGAGGAAAGGTTCCTAAAAGTTCTGCCATAACTTCTTGTTAAACCCCCTGTATAATTGTAAACAGAGTGACAGAGTGACATCCTGTCTCGGTGGGCGGAACATTTTAATGACGCTCTTAATCCCGACCATCAGACAACCGATATTTCATACAATGAAGCACTTTAAGACCTGCCAGTTGAGGAACAACTTGCGGATGCCCCTTCCTACGATGAATTCATTTCAGCACTGGCTAAGCTGAAAACTGACAAAACAGCAGGATTAGATAACTTGCCATCAGAGCTATATAAATATGGGGGGCCAAACATCAAGAAACCATTGTTTGCTCTGATCTTAAGGATTTGGGAGTATGAAATGATTCCACAAGACTGGAAAGATGCTTGTATTTCCAAGATTTATAAAGGCAAGGGTGACATATCAGACTACAGCTCCCACAGGGGCATTTCTCTTCTCTCAGCAGCAGGAAAAGTCCTTACCCACATAATTAACACCCGGTTAACACACTTTGCAGAAAAACTGCTACCAGAGACCCAGTGTGGCTTTCGCCCAAACAGAGGCACAGTGGATGCCATATTTGTTGTCAAACAAATGCAAGAGAAAAGCTTAGAGCAACATCGGCCTTTGTTCATGTGCTTTGTAGACCTGGAAAAAGCTTTTGATCATGTCCCACGGGAAGCTCTCTGGATCATACTAAAGAAAACTGGGTGCCCTGACAAAATTGTCAGTTTGACTCAGCAGTTTCATGAAAACATGATGGCAAAAATCCGCCATGAGGACAAGCTCTCAGAACAGTTTCCCGTGACATGCGGTGTAAAACAAGGCTGTGTTCTGGCTCCCACACTCTTCTCACTTTACTTCGCAGTTGTTAATGTGTCAAATTTCAAATACCTGGGAAGCCAAATTAGAAGTGACAACAGCCTGACAACGGAAATTGCAGCGCGTATAGCCAGCGCAGCCTCAGCCTTCGGTAAGCTTAATGACCGAGTATGGAAATCACATGATCTCAAACTACAAACAAAAATTGCAGTCTACAAAGCAGTAGTATTATCCACCTTACTGTATGCCTCGGAAACCTGGTGCTGTTACAAAGCTGACATTAAGAAGCTAGATAAATTTCATCTTCGATGTCCGAGATCAATTCTGCGCATCAAATGGGAAGACCGTGTCCCAAACACGGAGATTTTGCGCCGCGTGAAACTGGCTGGTATTGAAGCTTTAATAATGAAACATCAACTGAGATGAAGTGGTCACATAGTACGCATGGATGACAGTAGGCTACCTAAAGCGGTGTTCTACTCGCAGCTCTCGTGCGGGAAGAGGAGGAAAGGTGGTCAACACCTGCGATATAAAGACACCATTAAACGCCACCTTGCAGCCTGTGGCATTCCAAGCAACCGATCGGAGTGGTGATCAACTGTACATAAGAGCTTTTATCCATTGTGAATGTGGAGCACTGCGACTGTGGTGTGAACAGGTTTTCAGAAATTACTGCAACCAGTCGCCTTTTATGTAGATGTATTTTATTTAACCATGACCGGTTTCGAGCTGCCTAGCAACTCATCATCAGATGGTGTATACATTTAGTGCTTTTTTGTACCCATTGTGTGGGTGGTTGAGTATCTGTGGCTAGACAGAAACGAGAACAAATAATCGCTACATGTGGTACAGTAACACGAAATATTTACAGCATAATTTATGTTTAACGTATAAGAGCAAATAATCACTACATGTGGTACAGTTACATGAAATATTTACAGTTTAATTTACGTTTTGAGGTGTTACTTACAAATAAATCTTTTTGCAGGTATATATATCTCTTTTAGGACGTATTTTTGAAACCATTGTGTCTTGTTTTTCACAATATCACAAGTTAAAACTTTCACTAGATGTATATTACTTTTATGAGGCACTGTTGGAAACATATATCTCGTTTTTCGTAAACATCGCTGAACACACTTAGCCACAGATACGAATACAGGATTTACACATTGTAAACAAGCCAAAGATAGCAGTATCAAAGATTTCAAGTTGACCAGAGGCATTATTAGTCATCACACACACTGACAAGAGATTTGTCTTTATTACATAGAAAATAAATGTAAATTAGCTTAAACTAGTAAAATGTTTATTTATAAATTAGCTGTGCAATTTAATAGGTATATAAAACTAGATTTTATACATTATATTTCAGTTACATTTAAGATTATTGGTATTGAGAGTATTATGACAGCTAATTTCTTGCTCCTTCCATTGGCTGATCATGGTATATGATGTCTGGGATGAGAGGTTGATGGTTAACTTGAAATAATAAGTAATGCTGGAACTTGTAAGGGGGGGGGGGGTTGAGAGGGTGATGTGGAGAGAGAAGAGAGCTGAAGGGGGGGGGGCAGAAGTGGTAAAAGCTTTTATGTGTGTGGGGGGGGGCATTTTGTTACTGAATGACTGTTTAGTTTTTTAAGTTCAAAGAATCCTTGAAATTCTGAAAGAAGGAGTTATTCGCCAGTTCTGTCTGCTCATTTAAAATGGTATGTGGGGAATTATGTTTGTGGGTAAAAATCTCTAATTGTTCGAGAAGATCCATCTTGAATCCCTTGTCTACAGTGTGTAGGATTTGAAGGTTAGTTTTAATGTCTGTTATGGAATGTTTATTATCTGCTAGATGGGTAGCAAAAGTGGATCTATTTAAGTTGTTTAGGCGAAGTGCATCAGTGTGCTCTTTGTATCGGATCTCAAAATTTCTACCTGTTTGCCCTATGTAGTAGCAGGAGCAGCTGTCACATCTTAATTTATATATACCAGATTTTTGGTAGGGTGTGCTGGCTCTTTTGGTGTTGTGGACTATTTTGTTCTGTATTTTGTTGTTAGTGTGAAAACTTATTTTGACATTATGTGGTTTGAATAGCTTAGCAAGTTTGTATGAGATATTGCCGAGAAACGGCATACAAACGAATTTGGTTTCTTCTGCTACTGAGGTCTGGCTTGCTAGTTTTGCTTTGTTAGATATAATGTTTTTATCTAATTTTTCAATTATGCTTGGGTCATAAGCATTGTTTGATGCTATTGTTTTTAATATATTGATTTCATTAATTTTTGCAGTAGGATCAGCTTGAATTTTGTTGATACGGTTAAGTGCTGATTTGAAAAAAGCTAGTTTATGCTGATTTGGGTGGCATGATGTATTGTTTATTATAACATCTGAAGTGGTGGGTTTCCTATATATCTGAAATTTATGTTTGTTGTTGTGATGTGTTATGTTTAGGTCAAGAAAATAGATACCTTTTTTGGGTTTGGTGTTCTACTGTGAACTGTATTTTGGGGTGAACATTATTAAGTTTACCAGCTAAGGCCTCAATTTCAGTGGCTGTCCCATCATATAACAACAGGGTGTCATCAACATATCGTTTATAATAAATGATCTTGTCTGTTTCTATTGGGTTTGCTTTAAAGAATTTAATTTCAAGATCATTAATGTAGATGTCAGCAAGAAGGCCAGCTAGACTACTGCCCATTGCTAGACCATCATGTTGAATATATATTTTGTTGTTGAAGGTGAAGTAATTGTGGGACAGCACTAATTCAAGTAAATCCATCAGCTCACAGATTTCCATGTCACTTAACTTTTTATGTTGTAATAAGTTATTTTTTATTATTCGAAGTGTGTCTATTATAGGTATGTTTGTGTACAGGTTGACAATATCAAGGGATGCAAAGTTAGCTGTATTGGGAATGGAAATTTCTCTGATACTGTCAATCAAATCATAGGTGTTTTTTATGGAATAATTGGTTGGGAATGTATAATATTTCTTGAGTATTTCATGCAGTTTTTTAGTCACTTTGTACCCTGGGCTATTTATGGAATTCACAATCGGGCGTATCGGGTGTCCATCTTTATGAATTTTAGGTTGTGATCTAAGCTTTGGTGCTGTAGGGTTCATTATAACACATTGTTTGGCTTCAATGGATGTCAGCAGAAAGTTACAATTTTTTAACATGTCTTTTATTTTAGCTTGGTATTTGGGAGTGGGGTCAGATTTCAACTCAGTTATGTTGTTATTCTTGAAAAATTCTAGGGTCTTCTTAATGTAATCAGACGTACATTATCACGGCTGTGCTGCCTTTGTCAGATTTAACAACAAGGGCACTACTGTTTGTTAGCTTTTTGTTAATTTGTTTCAGTGTTGCAGATTCATCATGTTTATTACTATGGAGCCTTTGTGCATCTATGGTTTTCTTTATTATTTTGTTTGCATCATGGGCTAGAGCATTTTGATCATTCTGATCTAGTTTTGATGTTATACATGCTATTTTGGTGTTAGTTATTAGGTCTTTAACACTATTGTAATCAAGTTTTGTGGCAATATTATGTTTAAGTCCCTTATTTAACAAATTTAATTCTGTGCTATTGAAATTAATGCTTGTTGTGTTAACTACTCTCTCAAAGAATTTATGTTGCACGGGAGGGCATTCATTTGGTGGAATGGGGGATTTTTTGGCAATCAGGAGTGAGAGCTTTTCTTTTTGTTTATGTGCGAATAATAAAAAATAACTTATTACAACATAAAAAGTTAAGTGACATGGAAATCTGTGAGCTGATGGATTTACTTGAATTAGTGCTGTCCCACAATTACTTCCACCTTCAACAACAAAATATATATTCAACATGATGGTCTAGCAATGGGCAGTAGTCTAGCTGGCCTTCTTGCTGACATCTACATTAATGATCTTGAAATTAAATTCTTTAAAGCAAAACCCAATAGAAACAGACAAGATCATTTATTATAAACGATATGTTGATGACACCCTGTTGTTATATGATGGGACAGCCACTGAAATTGAGGCCTTAGCTGGTAAACTTAATAATGTTCACCCCAAAATACAGTTCACAGTAGAACACCAAACCCAAAAAGGTATCTATTTTCTTGACCTAAACATAACACATCACAACAACAAACATAAATTTCAGATATATAGGAAAACCCACCACTTCAGATGTTATAATAAACAATACATCATGCCACCCAAATCAGCATAAACTAGCTTTTTTTCAAATCAGCACTTAACCGTATCAACAAAAATTCAAGCTGATCCTACTGCAAAAATTAATGAAATCAATATATTAAAAACAATAGCATCAAACAATGCTTATGACCCAAGCATAATTGAAAAATTAGATAAAAACATTATATCTAACAAAGCAAAACTAGCAAGCCAGACCTCAGTAGCAGAAGAAACCCAAATTCGTTTGTATGCCGTTTCTCGGCAATATCTCATACAAACTTGCTAAGCTATTCAAACCACATAATGTCAAAAATAAGTTTTCACACTAACAACAAAATACAGAACAAAAATAGTCCACAACACCAAAAGAGCCAGCACACCCTACCAAAAATCTGGTATATATAAATTAAGATGTGACAGCTGCTCCTGCTACTACATAGGGCAAACAGGTAGAAATTTTGAGATCCGATACAAAGAGCACACTGATGCACTTCGCCTAAACAACTTAAATAGATCCACTTTTGCTACCCATCTAGCAGATAATAAAACATTCCATAACAGACATTAAAAACTAACCTTCAAATCCTACACACTGTAGACAAGGGATTCAAGATGGATCTTCTCGAACAATTAGAGATTTTTACCCACAAACATAATTTCCCCCACATTACCATTTTAAATGAGCAGACAGAACTGGCGAATAACTCCTTCTTTCAGAATTTTAAGGATTCTTTGAACTTAAAAAACTAAACAGTCATTCAGTAACAAAAATGCCCCCCCCCCCCCCACACACATAAAAGCTTTTACCACTTCTGCCCCCCCCCCCTTCAGCTCTCTTCTCTCTCCACATCACCCCTCTCAACCCCCCCCCCCCCCCTTACAAGTTCCAGCATTACTTATTATTTCAAGTTAACCATCAACATCTCATCCCAGACATCATATACCATGATCAGCCAATGGAAGGAGCAAGAAATTAGCTGTCATAATACTCTCAATACCAATAATCTTAAATGTAACTGAAATATAATGTATAAAATCTAGTTTTATATACCTATTAAATTGCACAGCTAATTTATAAATAAACATTTTACTAGTTTAAGCTAATTTACATTTATTTTCTATGTAATAAAGGACAAATCTCTTGTCAGTGTGTGTGATGACTAATAATGCCTCTGGTCAACTTGAAATCTTTGATACTGTAGTTATATTGCTATCTTTGGCTTGTTTACAATGTGTAAATCCTGTATTCGTATCTGTGGCTAAGTGTGTTCAGCGATGTTTACGAAAAAACGAGATATATGTTTTCCAACAGT
>NC_064621.1:122227020-122344520 GCF_023898315.1 Schistocerca nitens
ACTGGTTGCAGTAATTTCTGAAAACCTGTACATAAGAGCATCGAACAATTCGAGCAAAAGCGTCTAATGAACCTGGATGCTAAAAGAGAGCTCCGAAAATCTCAGCTCAAGTCTGTCTACACGTATACTTACAACTCTGCTGGTCAACTTCACTGTGCTTCATGCAAGAGGATATTCAAAGCGAAATTCGGATTCGCGAGCCACATCCGAGCCTACCAAACAAGGACAGAGAAGACTGATGGAGTCGCTGTCGCCGGACACGGCAAGGAGGAGATCATAATTGTAAAATAGAGATTTACAAAACAGATTCTAAATGGCAAAACATTCCCAGGAGCAGATGCAAACTATGACTACAATTTATTGGTTCTGAATTGCAGACAAAAACGAAAGTCCAAAGGAATGTAGGAAATCAAGAAGAAGGTACCTAGATATATTGATACATCACATAATTGAGAATGTCAAAGAGAGCATGATATGACAAAGAAAAGAGGAAAGAAACAGATCAGAAGTGCAACAGGTAGCTTTGAGAGACAAAATAATAAAGGCAGCAGAGGAGAAACTAGGCAAAGAGGCAACATCCAGCAGAAATAGTTGTATCAAAAGAAACCTTACTTATGAAATCCAATGGCTGGGTTCTACCTGCCATCAAGAGTACTCCCAACAAAACACACAAACAACTACAAAAACTATCCTAATTTTTCCATGTAATAGTTCCCTACTCAGATAGACAGAAGGATCAGTTGGACAATATTAGAGATGAGAGACAGATCCCTTAGGTAGGGGGAAGGGGCCACATACGAAGCATGCAAGACTACACGAATGGTTCTGATGCTTATAGGAAAATTAAACAAACCTTTGAAGCAAACATACGCAGCTGTAAGAAAGTAGAGAGCTCTGATGGCACTGAGCAGAGAAGAGCAAGCCGAATGAGTGTATCTGAAGCCCACCCTTAAAATTTCAGAGATTGTAGAGTATTTTAATATAAGAGACCTGCGGTCTCCAAAGGGTCACTGCACAGTAATAATGCAATTATGATTTATATGTTTGTTTATCATGTTACCTTTGTTTCTGAGGAAACACACTCACAACAGTGAAAAAGCCTGTAACATTCAGTTACCAAAACATATAGCACAAAACACAGAACAATGCATCAACTGCCATACGGGAAGCTACTGCAACACAGTCACCATCATGCTGCCTTTCAGTAGCACTCCGCTTACACTTATGCGAGATGCATATCACCTGGCTTCTTATCAGTAAACATATCTGTACTAACATGTACAACTGTTGACATATGACCAATACTCCCGGAAATAAACATCCAAGATGTAACCGAGCAGTACTGGGTGCGAGCTCAAGGGCAAAGAGTAAATTCAGCATTACCCTTGCCAATAGGGAGTACCGCAAGTCGTTAACTGTCACTCATAACTGAACTGTCACCTTTTAACCTGACTAATACCTTGGGCTATGCTACAGATTAGTCTGTCAGCAGAACTTTATATTCCAAAAAGTAATACAGGCTAAAAAAAATTGATAATAATGGTAATGGTAATAATAATAATAATAATAATAATAATAATAATAATAATAATAATAACAATGTTGCTGTTCTATTCTCTTTCTGTTTGCACATGTAATGACATCACACACCATATCATCTTTACATCATCATGAGATTATTCTGAATCTGGTATCAGTACGTTCAGTTGACCCCAACAAGTTTGTTTTCAAGCAAGATATACAGCAGAATCGCAGTGTAGACTTCTGCACTGTTGTTCAAATATGTTCAGTGCAATACACATACAAAGATACATAAGGGGGGGGGGGGGGGGGGGGGAACTGTTGGTACGAAATTAAACAAAACAACCACTCTGTAAAAAGCCATTTGAGACCACAAATCCTCACCAGTAGAACACTCAGAAAATATGCCTGACAAACTCTGAAATACTGTCAGAGGAGACTGGGTTCACCATGTATAAAAGCGAAGAAATTTGACGACAATGTTATGGAAAGAGGAGAAGAAATGGATGAAAATGTGATAAGATATTGTTAGAAGAGTTGGATAGTCCACTAAAGTCTGAACATGACACCTGGTGTAGACAACACTCCTTAAGAATCATTAATATCCTTGAGAGAACCAACATTAGTTTCATTAATTACAGTCGTAAATATTAACTTACATTAACTGAAGACAGGTGGAGCAACTGGTAGAAGTTGACTTCTTGGAAGACAGACCTATACTTAGCATTTGTAGATTTATAGTAAGTGTCTGACAATTTTGACTGCAACATGTTCTTTGAAACTACGAAGTTAGCAGCAATAAAAATACAAGGAATGAGAAGTTCTCTACAATTTGTACAGAAGCCAGAGCAGCTAAAAGATCCGAAGGCAGCAGCAGCAGCTGAGAAGGCAGTGGGACAGAGTTACAGCGTATCTCCCTTGTTATTCAATCTATACACTGAACAAGCAGTGAAGGAAACGACAAATCTGAAAGGGAATCAACTTCAGCTAGGCCCCATAAAAACTGTGAGGTTTACTGATTATATAGTAATTCTCCCAGGAGTGGCATAGGACTTGGAATATCTGGTGAATAATATTTTGAGAAGGGATGATAAGTAGCAGAAATCTTCTGTGGCCTCACAAAGGTTTTCAACTCGGTAATCCATATCTTCTTAATCTACATCTACATACAGATTCTGTAAGCCACTGTGATATGCATGGGAAGCTACTTCCCTTACATTACACATTAGGATTTCTTCCCATTTCAGTCATGTATGAAAGATGACTACTAAAATGCCACTGTGTTCACATAATTACTTTAACCCTGTCCTCACAGTGCCTCAGGGAACAAAATGCAGAAACCTGATAATTTTTTCTAGATTAATTAGGTAATAATGGTCTTCAAAATTTTGTAAGAAGCCTTTCAAGGGACTAATAAGACATGTCTTCAAGCATCTGCCAATTCAGAGGTCAAAGAAACTTGTGACCATTCATGCTTATTGTCTTTGAATATGTACCCATTAGTCCCAATTGGTGTGGATCTCATATTTAATTAATATTACACATTCGCATTCGTTTAGTGAGCAGTCTCATTTGTAGAATGACTGCATCTTTATCTTGCCAATGAATTAAAGACTTCCACCTGAAACTGAGCATATGTTGTCATCCCATTTCATATTCCTAGAAATTGTTACACTCAAGTATTTGTTGACCACATCAAATTGTGATCAAGATTAGTGCCCAAATATTAGTTCAACCCTTCCCGAAATATGGACTGCAAATTTCAGATGTATAACCGGCCTGAAAGGGAGTATTGTTGTGGAAATATAGGTAACAACAATGGAAATTCCTAGATGGAATAATATGTAAAGGAAAGGAAAGGCAACCACTCACCTATAGCTGACTGATGCATCGTGCATGGAAACACTCAGCAGAATATGGCATTTACACTAGCTACTGAGCTCATGATCTTCCTCTAGCAAACGCGCGCGTGCACACACACACACACACACACACACACACACACACACACACACACACACACACAGAGAGAGAGAGAGAGAGAGAGAGAGAGAGAGAGAGAGAGTCACACACACAATACAGACACCCAAACACTCACAACTGCAGTCGCGGTGAGACTTACTGTTAATTATGAATTACTGAGGGCAGTTGCCTGGATAGATGGAGGTGGGTAGGAGTTAGGGAAGGATGCACGAGGCAAGGATGGGGTAACAGAATGGTGTGGGGACAGGTGTTTCAAAAGATGAATCAGTGGCTGTACAACAAGTTGTAATGCATTCAGATGCTAGAGTACATAAGAGGAAGAGAGAGGGAGGGAAGAAGAGGAACAAAGGCAATGAGGGTGGGCATGAAGGGAGAGATGGACAGAAAAGAGAAAGGGAGAAGGATGGGAGGGAGGCAGGCAGGCAGGGTGGGAAGGAGAGGACAGAGGGGGAGACAGAGGGGGAGGGGGAGACAGAGGGGGAGGGGGAGACAGAGGAGGAGGGGGAGACAGAGGGGGAGGGGGAGACAGAGGGGGAGGGGGAGACAGATGGGGAGGGGGAGACAGAGGGGGAGGGGGAGGGGGAGACAGAGGGGGAGGGGAGGGGGAGACAGAGGGGGAGGGGGAGACAGAGGGGGAGGGGCAGCAGGAGGGGGGGAGGGGGAGAGAGAGAGAGAGAGAGAGAGAGAGAGAGCACTCACATGGGGCAAGGAGGGGGGGGAGCAGGAAGGAGGGGAGGTGTAAGAGAAGGCAGTACATGATCTTGATGGGAAACGAGTAGTGGGGACCGAAGACAGAAGGTCTTGGTAAAGTGAGGCAATGGGAAACTGTTTGTGGAGGTTTAAAGCAGGAGAATTGTGAGAATGCAGGATATGCTGGAGAGAGAATTCCCACCTACATAGTTCAGAAAAACTAGTGCTGCAAGGCAGTATCCACGTGGCTTGTGTAATGAAGCAGCTGCTGAAGTAATTTGTGTTGTGATGCACAGCATGTTTGGCAAGTGGATGATCAACTATCTGGTTCCCCACAGTTTAGTGTTGGGCTTTCAGTGAGTAGACAGCTGATTACTTGTCATACCCACATAGAATGCTGGACAGTAATTGCAGTACAACTATATATTTCGTGGCTACATTCACGTATGGCCATCGCTGTTATAGCGTAATGCTTGTGACTGGACTATGGTAGGAGGTGATGGGAGGGTGTACAGTACAAGTATTGTGCCTGAGTTGGCAACAAGGCATGCAAGGTTGAGAGCAGGATTGGAATAGGGATGGACAACGACATTCTGTAGGTCGGGTAGGCAGTGGAACACAGCTTTGGGTGATGTGGGCTCTCATCTCAGGGCATGATGAGAACTAGTCAAAGCCCTGGTGAAGGATGTGATAGGATGGTAGGAGTGCTAGTCAGTGGCCAGTTAATACATTTAATGGTGGAGCTGGCATAGCAGATCCATTAGTGGATGAGTTGGATAGGATACTGTTTGTCAATAAAGTCTCTGTTAAGGTTCCACTACAGATACGACATTCACGGGCGGTGTGGCTATGAGGCAAATACTTGTGGAGGTATTGTTGGTTGCTGATGCATTTGATATAAACAAATGTATTTATGGAGCCATCTGACTGGTGGAGATCAAAATTTAGTAAAGTGGCCCATTGAGCTGAGAAGGACCAGGTGAAGTGTGTTTGGCAGTAGGTGTTGAGGTTATGTAGGAAACAACAAAGGTTGTCCCTGCCAGATCATGAACTAGATATAAATGAATTTGAACCAGACAAGGGGTTTTGGGTGTTGACAGAATAGCAAGGATTCCTCCACATGGTCCATGAATAAATTGGCATAGAATGGTGCCATGTGAGTACCCTTGGCAGTACCACAGATTTGTTTACAGATTTAGCCTTTAAAAGTGAAATAATCGTGAGTCACGATGTGGTTGGTAACAAGGATTAGGAAACAGGTGGTATGTTTGGTGCTGGGAAGAAACTGGGAGAGGCCATAAGGCCAAGGAATGGGGGAGGTTGGTGTACAAGAACGTCACATCCACAGTGACCAACAAGGAGTCTGGCAATAAAGGAGTCTGGCAGTAACAGACTTGAATTGCCGAAAGATGGTGAAGGGACTGAGCAGTGTCTTGAATGTAGGATAGGAGGTGATGGACAACAGTTTGGAGGTGTTGCTCAATAAAGGCACAGGTTCGTGCTGTGGGAGTACTGTACCCAGCCACAATAGGATGACCAGTAGAGAGACGTGGTGTTGGGTTTGTAGAGTTTGGGGATTAGGTAAATGATAGGAATGCAGGGGGGCTGCTGGTAAGAGGAGGGAGAGGGATTCAAGTGTCCTGTTTTGGAATGGACCTAAAGCATTGAGGAGCTCGGAATGGACCTGAAGCATTGAGGAGCTCTTGGAGGTCCTGTTGAACTTCTGGGTTGGGATGTGTAGGAAATTTGGTGGAGACCACATAGTCACTATGATCCATTACTGCTTTGGTGGAACCTTTGCCTGCAGAAAGAATGATAAGGTCTGGACTAGTTTTCAGGTTGCAAATTAGATGTGTGTTCCATAGAAGCAATGTTGGCCTCATTGGAGAGGATGTTGCCAAGTTAGAAGTGAGGAATTTTTGAAAGACTGCCCCCAGGTAATGACTGGGTTGAAGGGGAGGAAAGCTGGAACTGTTTACACAAAGTTCTAAGGGTTTTCATTGGTTGTTGTCGGAGGGTGTATGGCAAAGAAATGTTTCCTCTACAGAGAATGAGTAAATGAAAGGAGGTCCTTTGGAAGTCTAGCAGGGATGAATTGGTGTTTTGGGCTAAACATGAGGCCTTTAGAAAGCACTGAGACTTCTGCAGGGGTCAGACTTTTAGCAGATATGTTGGCAACAGTGTTACGGGATGGGTATTCTGGAGCAGTGTGTTTCATGGAGGTTGGGGGTGGTTTATGGGGATGTGGAAGGAGGAATAAGTCAGCAAGGCATTATGGGGGACCTATTGTCAGAAAGGGGGTGGGGGACACATCAATGTGGCAGCTCTTCTTGGCTATAGGTAATGCCATGAAGGCATAGGAGAGAGAAGCTGGGATAGCTTCCTCAGATAGTACTGGGAAAGCTGTTCCAACTGTTTAAGGGCAAGGGTTTCTACCACAAAGATAACAATAAGTTGTGGTCACAAGATAAAAGGATTTTGCAAAATGAGTACAGAAGATGGCAATTAAGGTTTGAGTTTAGAACGACCAGCCTGGTGAAGACAAGAGAGTGATGGAATTGGAAAAGGTGAAGGTTCTTGAGGTAGGATGAGCAACAGCCCACTAGGTGACATACCATGTGCCTGGCAAGATTTCAGAAAGAAGATGTGTGATTGGAGTCTTGCTAGGGCAAAAAAGAGTTTTCAGAATTGGCGGGGATAGAATGGTTGAATGCTTGAGAGACAATAGGAGTGACAGAAAAATAGTTAACAAATGGTTAAAAATTTGAAATAAGAAGGCAAAAATTGTTGGTCAAAATGTTAGGCTGGCTGCCAGTAAAGTTGATCATCACTGAAATTAAATCAATAGATATCCTGAGACATCTTCACTGACACCAGAAACCCTGTTAACCAGCCACCGAACAGCACTCTGCTAATCACCCAGCATTACTCTGGTCTTGGAAAGCTCAACCACTTCCTTCACCAGGACTTCGACTACCTCTTGTCTTGTCCTGAGGTAATGTGTATTTTACCTACTCACATCATCCAAAGTAATGTTCCGCCACACACGTGACCTACAGAATGTGCTGGTATGTGTCATTCTCTTGTGATCAACTCAGATGCAAGACTTGTCCCTAACATCCATCCACTACTTCCTACCGCATTCTACCCTCAGGAATTTCCTACATTATGGAAGACAGGGTGATTGTGTATGCAGCCATGTTACTACTGCAGCATTCTACATGGGCATGATGAGTAACCAGCTGTCTATCTACTCACACAAATGACCACTCCCAAACTGTCAGCATATCCTACACTCTCGCAAGTTTCTGCACTAATACTGCGCTAACATGTTTCCCACTGACCTACCGTATCTTTTTCCTTCTCTCTTCTGTCCCCATGTCCCCACCAACTCCCTCATTGTCCAGATCATGTAGTTGCCTTTTCTTATCCACCCCCCCCCCCCCCACACGGCCATTCAAGCACATTCTCTTTCTCTCTCCCTTCCCCTTTCATCTCCGCCCTTATATCTCCTTTCCCCCTCTTCTTCCATCCCCCTCCTTCCCTCTACCTCTTGTATGGTCTACCTTTTTACAACTTGTTACACAGCCGCTGATTCATCTTTCGAAAGACATGACTCACACTATCCACAACCCACTCCTTGTCTAGTGCATCCTGCCTACCTCCTTCCTGCCTCCATCTACCCAGGTAACTGCCCTCAGCAATTGATAATCAACATTCACTCTCATCATGGCCGCAGGTGACAGCTTTTGGTTAGGTGTGTGTGTGTACTTTTGCTTAAGATCACGAGCTCAAAAGCTAGTGTCAGTAACATAGTCTGCTGAGTGTTTTCTATGTGGAACACATCCATCAGTTGTACGTGAGTGGTTGCCTTTCCTTTATTTTACATTTAGGTCCAAAAGAAATTAATGTACAACAATATTAGAACAAACTCTGTTTCAGTACACAACACTACAACACTATCTTTCTCAGGAATATACAGGAACAAATATATAAAGGGAGTAGAGCTGGTCTGTGGATCCAGTTGGCCAGCAAGGAAGTACTGAATTCGCTTTGGTTATTTCCAGTATTACGATAAGAGGTGATGAGCTAGTCTGAGGCCCACTGGTGTAAAAGGTGCGGAGGGTCATTTGACTGTAGCAAAGTTGAACGACAGATGCAGAGTTACCAAGTAACTTATGCTGAACAGGTAGTGGCAAATAAGTGAAAAAATTGTCAAGCACACTGAATGAGTAAGAGTGAACGGACTTTCACACTGGGTGGCATGGCACACTTAACATTCCACATAGATCAACTCTTCCTCTGAGAATACTACTGTGTTTGTGATCAGGAAATACATTATGTTTAAAAAGGCTGCAAATCCAAAGTCTAGGGTTCAAGCAAACTGAACCTGGTATTTTTTCATGTCACTTAGCTCTTCCTTCACCTCTGCCAACAAGGTGTCAATGTGCAAAATGCTGAGTTGGGCAACAATACAAGATCCACATTAAATTGGAAAAGTCAGTCTTAAAGATCGGAATAAGGTGAGGGTGTGCCTGAAGCAGCAACAGGAGCACACCTGGTAGTAAATGGAAATGAGCGTTTGGCATCATTGGCCGGGACGACCCTTACAGGGCAGGTCCAGCCGCCTTGGTGCACGTCTTATTACATTCGGCGCCACACTGGGCGACCTGCGTACCGGATGCGCATGAAATGATGATGAACACAACACCCAGTTCCTGAGCGAAGAAAATCCACGACCCAGCCGGGAATCAAACACAGGCCTCTATGGACAGCAGTCCGTCACACTGACCATTCAGCTATCAGGGCGGACGCACCTGGTAGTGCACTGCAGTGTATAAACTCTCCTTCAGGACGAGGACATTAGCTTTTTACTTCCAAACAAATATCTGGTGCGTAGCACTTCTTTTAAAAAAGCAGAGAAAACTAGTTTTCCCCAATTTCTTTTCTTCCCTGTGTGTAAATGACTTTTATATATGAGACACTGCAAGTTTAATAATAGTAAAATGTTTTCTTTTAAAATTATTGGCCAGAGCTAATGACTAATTTCTGGTTACATATAGGGATGTGTTTCATTGTTCTTAATTTATTTTTCCTGCTCTCCAAAATAAAACTAACATTTTTCTGTTACTTTAGATTCAATTAAGATCTTCAGATTTTTTCATACCCTTCCAACAACTACATACTCTTCCAAAAACAAAATCTAAAATTATAACCTATGAAACACCCAGCCAGGTATATACAAAATTCATTATTATGAATCTGGATGTTTTATTCAATTGCATTCAAAATATAGCAGTCACTTCTACCAATATTTTTCTTTTCTGCATTACTAATATCTCTGAAGCATAACAGAAGCTACTGATGAAAATGCAAGACAAATCAGTTCAATCCACATGTCGTGTGGTTATAATTAAACTGGCGGTGTTTAGAGTGGTGCAGTGAGGGCTGAATACATCACAGGATGCTGAAATATCATCAGTGTGTTCATTAATGGGTGCACTTCTGGAGTGCACTAATAGTTCCACTTTCTGCCACCAGATGAAAATATGACACTGTCAGAATGTGGTGCGATTGCAGGAAAAGGGAAGGAATGATGAAACACAGGACAACAGTGGCTCTGGCATGTTTATTAGAATATGGTCACAAGTTACATGTATTCGATACAGTCTCCCAACTAAGCACCATGGTGTCCGTAACACAGCACGGTCAACAGTTGCTCACAGCTTATCCAGTGTAATCACAGCAGTATGTTGTCGTATGCTATCCTTCAGACCACAGAGAGTTCAAATACATCCCTGACAGACATGATCTTTCAGATATCCCCACAACCAGAAGCCACATGGATTTATGTTGTAGATCTAGAAAGCCACACATGCTGAAACTGTCCAGAGATGTGCGGACATTACATAAGGTTCCTCGAAGAACATCTTTCACCTGCAAGTGATATGTAGTGTCAACCCATCTTGCACGAAAATAGCAGTTGGGACACAGTTGCATTCTTAAAAAGCTGCAATCCCGTACACATGTCACTATACACCTAACCGTCCCACGAAGTGTCATCTGCTCGAGAAAAATGGAGCTTGTGAAACCACACCATGTAACCACATAAGCTTAGTGGCTGAGCGCAGTGGACATTCCTGTATGACATATGGCACAGAAGAAACCCTATGCAACAGTTCTGTGCATTCATGGCACTGTGAAGAGTAAAATGTGCTTTGTCCACCCATCTTGCCACTGCCACATACCAAATATTTCCACGCTTGCCAAAAAATGAAGGCAAAGTCACAGCATTGTAGCCTACCTTGGGGCTTTATTTGGTGTACATTCTGAATCTTGTACTGTAAAATCTGCCACAAAATCTTTTTAACTGTTGACCAGAGGAGAGAGAATTCCCATGACGACACAGCTCATGCACTGCCTGCAGGGTTTGAGGCATGATCAGCTATAGCTACAGCAACTTCTTTAACAGCTGACATTGGAGTTGACAACCTCCCTCCCCCTGCTGCACCACCTGATTCACTTAGTTTTACAAGTTTATTGATCATATTATTTGGCCCACTTAGTGACATGGAAGCCTCTTCCTAGTTTTTCTGTCAGTGATATTCCTGCAATACAGTGTTGCTATTCTGATAAAACAACTTTACCAGCAGTGAACAGTGTCCCCACAACAGCAATTGCATTTTGTATGGAAAATTTCAACCTTCTTAACACTTCACACCAACAGTCACTTCAGAAGAGAAATTAAAACACTTCACCAACCAACAAACAGCATACTAATGTCAAAACAGGAAATATTTCACATTATGACTGCTTATAGCGCCACATTTTTATCCAGTGGCAGGAACTGAAACTCCCCCCACCCCCCACCCCCACCCCCCACACACACACATCCCCCACCCGTATACTCCGCCAGTGCACCGATTCATGAATGTACCTAAGATGTTTTAGCATCCTACAATGTATACAGCCCACACTGCAGCACTTGGAGCACCAGCAGGTTAATTATAACCACCTGGTATTTGAACTTCCAATGCTTCCTGCCTAACTGTAGTCAGAGTCTGCTAGTGGAATGGCACAAAACCTCCGCCTCAAGAAAATGGCTTTATTAGTTACAGTATTTGTAGCAAATAAAGTAACATGTAACTGTATCCCGTTATTGCAGTGGAACACGATGCCAACCATCTGTGGGGGAAGAGACATTGAGTGTGTAATAGGGCATGCTATTCTTACCAAATACGTGTCCTCCAGAAAGACCACTACATACATTCACACAGACTTAATAAGTTTGACTGTGTGATTGTGCCTATGCAGATCAAATCCAGTGCATGGATGGCAACACTGCATACATGTTTGTACCTGTGCAGGTGACCAGAGCAAACACGTGAAATTATTCAATACAATTGTGCAGGTATTGATTGCAGTGACAGACTGGTACACTTGCACAATGAGGGTCATTCAGGTAAATGTCAATGTGTACGTAAATAAAGAAAATAGTGTAATGAAATGAGCTCTGTCTAAGCTGTTATTAGCATAGTTTTATCTTTACAGTCCCAACGAGAATGGTATACAAGGGACTGAAGCATGTATGTAGATGATGTCCTACGATTTTGCTAAGTTTTCTCAAAATTGTACATGCCTTTCTTGAAGTTTCTGTAAGTTGAAATACCATTCAGGCTGCCCCTCTTTATCCAGGCTGCCTTTTTTTTTATCTACACTATGTGCATCATGGTGCATGTGATTCCCACTCTACGTGGATTCCATATAACTGAGAGGTACAAGCAGGCAATGTTTCCCAAATATCATCTCCACAAATCAAACCTTGCAGTCTGTGATACCTGTGACTAAACCTATGACATTGTTTCATTTCATACCACTAATATTCAGTGATGATGATGGAAAATGATAACTTCAGTTGTGACTTGCACATTCAAGGGTCACTAGATTTTCAGTTTTTTACTCTTCGCACCAGATGGATCGAACATTAATAAAATATTCAACACATTTTCTTCTATACAAAAAACCAGACTGCAATTAACACACTAGCTTAATAGGAACCATGAACGTTAGTGGCCCTATTACATTTGTTTGTGGCCATAATTTAGCTCTTTCTCAGTAGATGACTGCTTAATATAGAAAGCTTAATTATGCCTGTAAAAAGACAATAAATCAGTCACACAACTAACTAGATGCCCCCACATCAATATGTACATAGTCTAGTCTCATTACTGTGACCACTGCCTACTGTCGACAGCAACATGCAGTAACCACTACCAGAAGCAAGTGGCAGCACTAACAGTGGGAGGTATGTAAAGTGTGTCAGGACAATGTGGAAAACATTGCAGTCTTTGTAGTAATGTGGAAATGGAACAATTTATGTGATGTCCAAAACGGCATTATCACTGGCTTCCAGGCCAAGGGTGGAAGCATTTCTGAAACAGCTACATTTGTAAACTGTTCTCACTGCTGTGGCTAAAGCATAGCATGTACGACAACATGGCACTATCCAAAACCAGCACTGAGGCAGGAACTGTGGTGCACCCACAGGACACAAATGACAGGGTGAACAACAGCTGTGCAGACGTGTATGGGTGAATAGATGTTGAGCAACTGGCTGTTGAGCAACTGGCTGTTGAGCAACTGATTCCTCAGCTGTACTAAGGCACTACCAACAGTGTCTTCTCAACAACTGTTCAGTGAACACTGCTGCTCAGGAGCCTCCGCAGCTGGTGCCTGGTTCAAGTGCACATGGTGACCACTGTTCATTGGTGACAAAGACTGGAATTTTCATGCTAATACCACAGCTGGATGTCCGTAGAGAGGTGACAAGTATTCTTCTCAGATGAATCACCTGTTACGCTCCACAAGACAGATGGTCATTGGCATGCATAGCGTGAAATGTCTGAAAGCAAAAGCCTTGCAACAAATGCCACAAGGGTCCAGGCCAGAAGAGGGAGTGTTATGCTCTGGGGAATGCTTTCATGGTGTTCCCAGGGAGATACCATTACTCTGGAAAGCATAAGGGACCAACAGAGGTATGCATCTATCCTTTGGGAACATGTTCACCCCTACATGCAGTTTGCGTTTCCTTGCCAGAATGGCATCTACCAGCAGGCAAATGCAACGTGTCACACAGCTCACAATGCATGTGCATGGTTCAATGAGCAGAACTGACAGAATGAATAATGATTTACTAATAGATCAAGTTTTAAAACTGTAGTAATAAAAAAAAATTACTTATGGTAAAAAAAAAAAGCCTTCAAGCCAATAGCTAATTTTCTATAAAGTTTAATGTTCAGTTACTCTGTAACTTTGACAATTACACCAAGTATAGTGTGAAATTTATATAGAACAGATATTACCCTACTTAATGTTTTCAAGGGCAGGATAAAGCTACAAGCAGGATTCCAGGATGGAAACTATAAACAAAAAAAATGGAAGACAACATTTCGCTGGTCTGTAACTGATGTGTGACACACACACACACACACACACACACACACACACGTAACAGCAGGACAATCTGAGCAAACATTCATAAACAGTCAGTGTCACCACAGCTGCGGGTGGGTGCATCTGAGCATTTCTACCTAAATCAGAAAAAATGCGACAGTTCAAAAGCTAGTAGTTTGTCCACAGTGTTGCAAGTGTTTATGTGCCACACAGTGATGGGCTATACTGATTGGCTGTCTTTCGTCATATGTATTTAATATACCACCTTGGTTTGGCAAGGAATACAGACTGTTTAAATGACTAACAAATGGAGTAATTGTATCCAAGAAATCCAATTTCAACCTGAGTTACAAAGATCCATTGAGTTTTCACTGATAGGATAGGTTCTCATGAAATCGCAGATGCATCTTTTTGCAGAAATGATGGCAGAATGATCTTCAGGAGAGTGTTGAGAAACTGTGTGACATCACAGGCTGTATCACAGACAGAAGCCCAACTTGCTACTGAAATCCTGGTTTGCACTCTCTGTCACTTACACCTCATCAATGCCACTGCAACATTCCTTGTTACATTTTCCTGTTGGTGCAGTGTTTCATTTGCTCTGTTTAACTGCAGATACCTTTCTGTAATTGCAGCTAACTCCATGTTCAACAAATTACATCCATTCATTCATTCTATTACATTTTCCTCCCTCCAATCCATTTTCAACTTGTTTTATTTTCCTTATGGTCTTGAAATCCTTCCATATGTAATACATTTATTGTAAAGTTTTATTTTCCTTATGGTCTTGAAATCCTTCCATACATAATACATTCATTGTAAAACTGTCCTCATCTGTTTTTTCATCCCCTTTTTTATCTCTCTAACCCAGCTCGCAGCTGACTCATTTTGCCAAAAGTATCTGAGGATCAGTTTTGTTAGTCTGTTGTTACCCATCCTATTTCTTTATGTGGCAAGAATGGGCCTCATATCCACATCTGGCCACAACAGTCTCAATATTCAACAATTTCCTTAAATCACACTGTTTTCTAATATTTTACAACAACCGAGACCAATAAATATTATTTTTACACATAACTGTGTAGTTACTGAATATACAATTCACTGTATATGAGGGGTAATCAAAGTTTTAATCATCATCTCGACGAAATAAAGTTACACGTTTCATGTTTAGTTTGTTTGCAGTACCACAGCAGACTCACAGAGGAGTAGTAACAACACAACACAATCGGTCTCAGTTTGATCAATGGACTGTGCCATTTGGTTCTGGCTCCTCTTACTGCATGCTATGGTGTGGTGGTGAGGGGTGTTTAAATGTGTACCAGGACCGCAGACATTTACCCGTAAATTACAAAAAAATAATTACACAACTTTATTTTTTTGAGTAAGACTTAAATCTTTATGACTAATCCCGATACATGTATAACTGGGGTGAAAGGAATTGAAAGGAAATGGGATGCGAAAGAGATAGGAAGGAAATAATGCCACAGGTTATGTGGCAATGCAATGGCAAGAGTTGAAAAATTTGTGTTGGACCGGGATTTGAACCTGGATGCTCCACTTCTCTCCAGACATGCTTTCTGTCAGATCCAAACATTCTACTTCCTGCTCGCCACACTGCGACAACTCCCACCCAGTAACATCCTGCTCGCAGATTCCCAATTTGTGTAGGAGTCTGGACATTTGTTGTAAATCTACACAAACTTTTTCATCAAACAGCCATTGCACACATAGAATTATAGACATGGGCGATGTCTGTTGTGTTGTACATGTCCTACAGAACAGACTCCACTCCTGTATATAATCCTGATATTTTCTCATGTTTTTAAGGCACATGTACAAAATTTTGGATTAATAAAATATTCAGTGTTAGAGCAACAGTAAAATGAGCATGTGTTAAGACTCATACTTCTAACATGGCATAGGGGTTAAAATACTGTTCCTTATCCGGGAGAAGTATGCTCCAAATCCCCATATGGCCAGAATAATTTCAGTTTTCCACAATTTCCCTGCATCACAGAATGTTGTGATCACCTGAATTAAGTCATACCCAAATCCTTTCATCATGCTTCCGATCCTTCATTATCTTTCATTATTCTGTACAATCCCCTTAACACACTCCCCTCCTCTTTCTTTAATACTGCAAAAAGCAGTGTCGAATAATCAGTTTTCCAAGTATATTCTAGTTTTGTAAGCTATTGCGACACATGCTGCAATACAAAAAATTTGAAATTTTTCAATGTTGAGATCAGAAAATGAGTAGTATTAACAAGCTCATACATGTAACACATCTATGCAAGGCTAACTTGTTGAGCTTAACTTTCAAACCAAAATTGTTCTTACAATGCTTCATGTTTAATGCAACACAATTTATATGTTGAGAAGATGATTAATAGGTCCTGTGAGAGATGCTCAGACAAAACTTACAGAAACTGTTTTTTCTGTAAGATATATGAAATATAATTTAAGTGTTAAGAAATCTTTTCTGAGGGTGTAACATTACACAGCAGTGGAAAGTGGACAAAAACAGTTCAGACAAGAAGAGATAGAAGCTTAACTGTAGAGGGAGATCAGTAAGCATATTCAAATGGAAGTAAATTGCAGTACACGTGCATAGATGAAGAGGCTTGCACAGATCGTAATGCAGAGCTACTTCAAGCCAGTCTTCAGACTAAAGGCCACAACATACAGTTATATTCTTAAAAGTAAAGATAAACAGAATAAAAACACAACAAGAAGTGTGGATCATAGTTCTGCTAACTTAGTAAGAGTGTTAATATCATCTGATGACAATGAAGTCTTAGTGTGTGCTGAGTGTGTAGGGCTGCCCTTTTGCTTATTTCAGCCATCGCATTTATGTTTATGTTTCGCAGGCCAGGCATGGCCCCTGCCTCACCTAGGAGGTTATTTGCAAACAGAAGAGATGAGGTAATCTGTACGGCATCCAGTGGCACATGTCTCACCACTACGTGTCACGCAAAGCACAGCACACAGCACTGCTGATTTATATCTTCACAGCCGTATGCTCACTCGATACCATGCACGTATCCTTTCACAGGTGTGTACTTAAGTCAGTGCTCCGCCCACAGAGAGCCAGTTACGTCCCTAGCTCTGAGCAACTGACAGCCGCCTCAAGTCTCCACTACGGACACCGCACGCTGCTGCCACTTAGCTGCCTGCCGAGGTGCCGTGCAGCCCTCATCCTGTACCATGTCCGAAGCTGTACGTCCAACAGCTGCTCCGAGAGCACCACTTCCCACTACTTGTTGTGATTGCCCATTTGCTCATCGCCTCTTAGGACTGCGTAGTAACCAGCAGACTGCTTACGAGTCTCTTAGGGCCGTGTCATCACAGCACCTGCTGCTCATCAGAAGACTGCCTATGAGTTACCAGCATCGTGGGACTGTCTCATCATTAATCTTCTCTGCTCTCAATACATTACTGTTCTCAAGTTTCATAGCCATTATTCTCAGGGGTTATATTTAGCTTAGTTCTTGTAATAAAAAGTTGTTACTGCAAAGTGTACATCTCACTTCAGTCAACCTCGCTACTGAAGAAGAGGACAGAACATTTGGTGACTAGGTAACAGGTTTGGCATTTGGTCCTTCAAGCCTTTTCTCGTGTTCGATGCATCTTAGTTTGCTTGTTGAAGCAAGATTTGTTTTCAAGTTTGTTTGTGTGGTTTTTCAACCTAGTGGATTTTTGACTGTGGGATAGTTTGTTTTTTAGGCCAGCACATGCTTCTTGTGTTGCTGTAGTCTACAGACAGTGGCATCCATCACATTTCAACTTCCTATAACAGGACAAGTTTCTCAGTCTATGCACATTTGTGCACCAAGTTTCACAGTAACTGATGTCTCTTCAGCAGAGTTCTGTGTTGTTGGAGTGTGAATTCTCTCAGCTGAAGCTGCTGGTCTGAGTTGTTTTCAGTACTTGACGGTTCAAGTTTCATTTGCTGGCAGGCATATTTTTGCATGAAGTTTGTGTGCCCCTTTCAATTATCATGTCTGTACCATAGTCAGAGCTGTGTTTGTCTCAAGCTGTTCATTTACAGGAGCAGCAAATTCAGAAACTGGTGCAAGACTTGACTCAGCTTGCTCACATTTTCGTTTTTACAGCTGCCTCTTGGCACACAGCTCCCACATTTGCACAAACTTTTCATGTGTCTGACAGTCAGAAAGAGGACTGGAACATTTACGATCAACAGCTGCACTTTATGGCTTACGGTACACAAGGTATGCAACACAACACTCACTTTCTTGCACATGAGGCTGTAGAAATGTTTTGTTTGTGTTGTCAGATTTTTCCAGGCTCGTGTCCTGTAACATGGATCATGATTTGTTAGTGAAACATTTGGTTTACGTTTCTGTTGTGACAGTCGCCTCCAGCTAAGCAGTGTGCATGCCATGGTCTCGATTAATGTTGGTCAGTTGTCACCAAAGTGCTCTAGTGAGCTTCTTCAAGGAAAGTATCTGGACTCCACAAGTATTGTTATTGTGTGCAGCAAGCTGGGCCATCTTCAGTCAGGTTCTTTGCAGAGTTTTTGTTTGAAGCAGCCCTCGTGTTTCGGTTCACAGGGTTCTACAGCAGCAGCCCCGCCACCCTCGGCCCAACCCTTGCCTGTGACTAACACCACAGAATGCCGATTCTTTCGTCATTGGTGTCAGTCCTGTCAGCACTGACCTTGTTTCACCCTGCCACTCTTGGTCCAACCCTGGCCTGTGATGCCATCAGACACTGGTTCTCTCATCGTCGGTGTCAGTCCTGTCGGTGCCAGTGCTGTTACAGTTGGCCATCCTCTTGCTGTCAATTCTGTCAGCACCGATGTTAACTGTCTTATCAGTGAGTTCCTCTCCAGCACTGCCACGACTGGTTCTCTTACCACCACAACTGACTGCTTCCGTTGCTGCTGCTGGCTTTCCTGCCGGTCTCACTGTTCCTGCTAACACTCTAGATCCTGTCATGTGTTCTTCCGGGCCATGGGTTATGCCTTCATGGAAGTTTTGCCACAAGCACTGCCGATGCCTGACCGGTGCAGCCATTGCATGCTGAAGCCATTTGCCATTCCCCTACAAGGACACGGTATGTTTGTTGTTTTGGGGATAACTTCCTAGTTTAGCAGTTTTATTCAGTATATTGAGCTGCCTTGCACTGAGCTTTTGGAAGCTATTCTGTGATTTTTCTGTGCTTTTGGTGTTGTTGTCTGTCTGTGGTCAAGGGTCCTACACCCCATTCTCAGAAGCCTTGTTCACTGCATCTTACATTCTAGTGCAAATGTTCATGCCCTGTCAGGGGTTAATTTTTTATTTAATGTTTTAGTTCTATTCAATGCTTGTGGACTGCAAGGCTGTGTTAAATTTCCCATCCATAAGTTGATCATTTCTCCAGCACATGTTTACACATTGGCTGACTGGGCTATTATTTTGTTCCAGTTGTTTGTGCAGTCAGCACCAGTGGCTGTGGTGTGCCCCTCCCTTGTGAGTGGTGCTCCCTTTGAATGGCTGCACCATCTCCTTTTAAGGAGGGAGGGATGCTGAGTATTTAGAGCTGGCCCCTGCATATCTTGGCCACCACTTTTTATGCATATGTTTTGCAGGCCTGGAATCAAATAGGAGGTTATTTGCACACAGAAGAGGCACGTACTGTGTACAGTCAAGCCATTATCAGTAGCCACAATGTCAGAGGGGTGCCAGTCTCACCCCTATTTTGTGGCATGCAAGTCACAGTGCACAGTACTGCAATTACAGGCACTAATTTTGTCACATGTTCACGTGACACCACGATTGTATTCTTCTGCAGATGTGTACTTAAGTCGGCACTCTGCCCTGGAGAGCTAGTTATGCTTGCAGCTCCAAGTAACCAACAGCCGCTTCACATTTTCCACTATGTACACAGCCCGCTGCTGCCACTTTGCTGCACACCAAGGTGCCGTGCTGTCCTCATCCTGAGCCACGTCCAACACTTCACTTCCACCAGCTGCTCCTAGGACATCGCTTTGAAGTATTTGTTGTGACTCCCCCCCCCCCCCCCCCACACACACACACCACCTTACAGGACTGCTTCATTACCAATAGACTGCTTACGAGCTCACAGCCTCATAGGACCATGTCGTCATACCACCTACTGCCTCCGAATTGACAGCCTTGTAAAACTGTGTCATTATCAATCGTCCCTGCTTTTCAATACATTGCTGTTCTCAAATGTCATAATCGTTATTCTCAGAGTCTATATTTAGCTTAATTCTTGTAATAAACAGTTATTGTAAAACACATGTCTCACTTCAGCAAGTCTTATTGCTACAGAAGAGTATATGTGACTATTCAAACCCATGCACAGGTCAGCATATTACAGCACACTATAACAGTATTTGCTCCATTAAAACTTGGTTCAACACTTTTTTTCCTTGAAAACTTCATGGCCAATAACGTCTACAGAATGTTATCTGTAAGAAGCTGAAACAAAAAGCAACTAAATGTGATGATACCAATTTCTGGGGCAAAGTGATGACAAAAATTTGTTTGTTATTTGAGCCTAGAAATCAAATTTCCAGCTTGTCAGTTTTGTTTTCACATGTTATTCACTCCCCCCCCCCCCCCCCCAAACACACACACACACACACACACACACACAAAAGCTAACACACGAGAAATTAAAATATCATTAAAACAAACATCATGTATGTGGTTTTGCATGTTTTATTTCAGTTGGTCTGCATACCAGCTGTACTGTGTAACAACTTCGAAATTAGAAACTTTAGAAACTGTTTCACTGTTATTTTCAAATCTGTCATCTTGACATGCTCTTTCTTGAGAGTCAGTTAATTCTGTACACTGAAAGCAAAAAGAGAAAGATATTCTTTAGACAGTCAGCAGCTACCATCATAATAAAAGCTATGCACTCTTTATCATAAAGCCTGCTACAATGCAAAGAAAAGAAAAGTGTACCAGTTGATAGATAGAATCAAACAATGTAAATGACAGATATAAATGAGATATCAAGTCACACACAAAAGGAGAGACAACGAAAGAGTTTATGATATAGATAATTACCAAGTTCACAACCTAAATTTGAACATACTTCTGCGAAATTATTAGTTAAAAGAAGTAGGGAGGTTAAATAGCAGTATGAGCACAGCACAGTACAGTGCTATGACCCAGCATCAGTATCATTATCTTGCCTTAAGTGGCCAAAGATGGCTGACCAGCACACCTGGTTCACATTCACTGATGACATAATGATCTGGACTGAGGGTGAGATCACCCCATCCACATTCACCAGAACGTCAGCACCTTCTCCCCCATTCTCTTCACCTGGCCCCTCAACCCAACAAGCTGCCTTCCTCAATGTTGACCTCCACTTCATCAGTACATCTGTCCATGTCAAACCTACCAACCTCCAGCAATACCTGCAGCTTGACAGCTGCCACCCATTCCATAGAGTCTATTTGTTTTGGTTTCTTTTGTTTTAGAGTGCAAAAGCAATGAGAATCGTATGTACCCGTCAGAAGTGCAGAAAACACAGAAAAAAGTTAAAAATGACTACCAGTACATGTTAAGCCCAATTGACGGAAGGAAAGACTGCTAAAAACAGGCACTTGGAGAAACGTCCATAAAATGTGCCATAGAGAAATGGAAGTCTTGAACTACAGATTAAATTACCTGTGCCATATTGCTACGATGGATAAAAAGTAAAACGAGGTCGACAGCCTGTGTGCCATTCGCTAAAACGTTCCATAACTCAGACGGCAAACATAAATGAGAACATAAGTGGTTAAAAAAATGGCATTCTGTCAGAAAATGGTGAAACCCAAAGGTTGACAGCAATAAGCACAAAGTGGTGGAGGAGCACCACTTAACAAACGGCGATGGCTTAAAGGACAGAGCCCAATACGCAGCTTAGCTAAAATGATCTTCCCAAAGTAGAGGAGAAGATCATCCGAGCCGCTACGAGAGGCTTAATTCCCCAGGGCTTGTTCCCATGAAGGGAGGCCAGTGATGATGTCAAAGTGACACCACCTGTCGACAGATGACAACAGAGAGAACATCAGATGGAATGGAAGAACTAGTGGGCCGAGGTACAAGGACCGCAGTTGGCAGCAGCATCAGCCGCCTCATTTCCCGTCAGACCAACATGACTAGGAACCCACATAGACAACACAGTCGCTCCATCAAGAGTGTGCAAGCGACAGCTTTCCTGGACCCATTGCACAAGGGATGGACGGTGTACAGCCCAAACAGGCTGTGAAGGGCACTGAGAGAGCCAGAGCAGATGACGCAATTGAAAAGCCTGTGTCTCCGGATGTACTGCGTGGCCTGATACAGGGTAAAGAGCTCTGGTGTAAATACTGAGCAGTGTTCCAGAAGCCGAAATCAAAAACTGTCAGTGCCAATGTCAAAAAACTTACAGCAATAGATCAACGTTGAAGTAGTATCCTTAGGAAGTGAATGAAAGCCAATATGAACATGGGCCACCGCATGAAGCCAAGACGGTGAAAGTGGCAGGTAACGTGAAGTTAAACTGCCAGAGCAAGTGCCAAAAGTGAACTCCAGGAGATAAAACAGAAGAGGGATGCGCCCCATACACGTGATCAAAAGAGTCATCGAAGAAGGAGGCATAGTGTGGGTGGCTACAAATGGCAGACAAATGGCATGCGTATCTGCCGAGGAGAAAATCACTGTGGTATGACAGTGGTAACTGGTAGAATGGCAGCTTCTGCATACAGACTCCCAACCAGGTTTTTGTAAAAGGCACCAGTGGCCAAACAGATCCCACAATGGTGGATTTTATTGAGACTGAATAAGACAGATGGATATGCAAATGCATAAACGAAACACCCATAGTCTAGATTCGAACGAACAAGGGATCCATACAAATGGAGGAGGGTGGTCCAATCCACTCCCCAGGAACTACCACTGCGGAAACGGACACTGAGGGACCACGTACAGTGTGCGACCAGGTAAGACATACGGGAGGACCAAGAAAGTTTCCTATTGGGCATGTGACCCAGGATTTATGTAGCTTCAACAAACGAAAGAGCAACAGGCCCAAGAAGGAAAGACAGTGGAAGAAACAAATTGTGCTGCCAGAAATTCATACAAACAGTTTTGTCAGTGGAAAAGCAAAAGCCACTGTCGATGCTTAATGAGTAAAGATTATCAAGACATCGCTGAAGATGCCGCTCATGGAGACAAGTCTGTGGAGAACTGCAATAGATCGCAAAATGTCAATGAAAAGGGAGCCGAAGAGGCCCAATGGGAGACAGGCCATAATAGGGTTAATGGCGAGAGCAAACAAGATGAGGCTCAGGATGGAACCCCGAGGCACATCGATTTTCCGGATAAAGGAGTCCTACAAGGTAGAACCCACATCACCGAAGGTCACCAGGGAGGAATAAAGCTTCCAGTCGGGCTTAGAAAGCAACCATTTCGGTGTGCATGTGGGTGTGGTAGGAGTCAGCAAATGAATAGCACATGGGAAATGGTAAACCTAGTATGTGTCAGAGAGAATGGACCACTTGAGATGATGGGCAAGCTGGGCAGTGCAGAAGGAGAGGTCCAAATGGGAATAGGTGTGGGAGGAGTCTGAAAGGAATGTGGGTGTTCCCGTCTTAAGACAAATGAGTTTAAGTTGATTGAGAAGAACAGCCAAGAGGGCACTTCTTGGACACACTCTGGAAGAACCCCAAAGGGGATGGTGCACATTAAAGCAGCAGAAAGGGTTGATGGAGCTGCCCAATAAGCTGGAGGATCTCTGCCCTGGTGACACCGAATGATGGAGGGATGTAAATCGTACAAAGTGAAAAGGTCAAGTGAGGAAGGAAAATGCAGACTGCAACTTGAAGCCAGATAGCAGGCACCGACTCCATGGAGCCTGAGGGGGCCCAAGCCCCCCCAAAAATTCATTGGGGGGGGGGGGGGGCAGCACCCACAATAATTTAAGAAAATTATTAATTTTATTATGCTTTGAAAAATCACAAAATTGTGTTGGAATTTTTTATTTTCCTTGTTTGATGATAGTTACCTTTTAAAATACATTCAGTAATGAGTTAAAACAAATAATTATTATGGTAGTAAGCAGGTTAACTGAAAATGAGTGGTGTGAATCATGATAGTGTTACAGTGCTACGGGAACTCTTAGAATTTGTCCCAGTGCACGAACCTTCGGGTAAAGTCTGGCACTGGCGGGCCAGCGCTGCGGCTGCAGCGACATCAAAAGGGCTGCAGCAGAAGTGCCTGGAACCCTCTGCCTTACGTCACCTTGACGATTCAAGACATTACGACGCCGTGGCTATATAAAGCCCACCCTGCTGTCACAGTCAATCAGTGTGGATAGTTTCGTTCAGCGCATGCTGCAGACATGTTTAGTATTCCGACTTTAGTGTCTAGTGGACTATTTTATACGGCTATATTTTATTCATTTACTTTAGTCTCTTAGTGCATTGTGAATTAAGTTTGCAAAGGATAAATTTGTTACCAAAAAGGCACGCTTAGAAGTTGATGATACTGTAAGTTAACCTCCAACAATTATTGTGTCGTGAATTGCTTCGTCGTCTTCACACGAGAACCACTCACAGCCGAAACCTAGACAATCCAGTAAGGGAAGATCACTTCAGAAGTCTTGGTTGATCAAATATAGATGGCTAGAATATGAAGCATCTACCGAAAAAGTTTTTTGCAAAACCTGCAAAGAGGCAGATGCTAAAAATCTATTACAATTTTCTCAAAAAAAGATGCACTTACTTCCGTAGGGTTTTCTAACTGGAAAAAGGCTTTGGAAAAGTTCCATCTTCCTGAAAATATGTTTACGCATGAAGAAGGTGTTCTGAAACTAAATTCTATCACTAACCAAAGTGTGGCCTCCCAATTGAACGAACAGTTAGATAATGATATGAAGAAAGGCTGTGTAGCTCTTGAGACAATTTTTACTAACGTGCAATTTCTATGCCGACAAGAACTAGCAATTAGAGAGCATGAAGATGTAAACTCAAAATTTTTTTTCAATTGTTTGAACTCGAAAAGAACGACATACCTGAGTTTAAAGATTGGTTAGGGCGTTCGGGGTATAAGTGGATGTCCCACAATACTCAAAACGAGATCATTGATCTCCTAGTAAAGTCTGTGTTGAGAAAGGTATTGGCCTCAGTCAATAAGACTGAACATTTTTCTATTATGGTTGATGAAACAAGTGATTCTTCGATTCACAAACAAGTGTCATTTTGTATTCATACTGTTGATGATTCCTTAATCATCAATGAAGACTTTATTGGCTTATACAAGACTCCTAACACTGAATCACACACACTGTTTAGTATTTTAAAAGACTTTTCGCTTGTCTTGATTTGTCAATGGATAATTTAAGAGGACAGTGTTATGATGGTGCCTCGAATATGAGAGTTAAGTTCAAAGGACTAAAAATGTTAGTTTTGGATATACAACCAAAAGCATGTTATGTGCACTGCACTGCTCACAGTTTAGACTTGGAAGTTGCAGACAGTCTCCACCATCTCATGTCTATAAGGGATATTATGGCTTTAGCGAAGGACTTCATGAACGCCGTAAGGGAATCCAACAAAAGGATGGGACTTTTCAGAAGCATACGCTGTGAGAGTGCCAAAGACCAAGCTGGTTTACGATCCCTTTGCCCGACTCGATGGACTATGCGAGCTTCTGGTATCTTGAGAATACTGAAAAACTTTGAAGAACTTCTAGAGTTTCTTGAAACATTTTCTGCAGAGGACAAAACAGAGGCAGGTTACAAATGTGCAGGCTACCTTGAGACAATGTTACAATTTAAGACTTATTTCTTTTTACATCTTTATTGCCATGCAATGAACTCGGTAAAGGATGTCAAAGCAAAAATTCAATGCCCCCATCCAAGTGTTGCTGATCTGGAAAAAATATATGAGGGCTCGATTCGTATATTGAATGGAAGGCGTGATAGTTTTGAACACTTCTGAGAATTGTGTTTAAAAGAAAAACCTTCACCAGTTGATCACACTTTCAAAACCCCAAAGGAATACTACAAAACTGTTTACATTGAAGTTTGTGAAACGGCGTAGTCTTGCATTACTGAGCGGTTTGCTTCAACTGGACTCACACAGGTCATTGCATTTGAACAAGAGTGCTTGCTTCTAGTAAACAGAGGTGAAACAATTTTGGAAAAATCAACCGAGTTTTTCAAAAATGACATAGACATTGGGAGACTGCGCTTAGACTTGAATATGTTAGCCGAAATTGCTAATAAAAAACAACTGGTCTTAAAAAACGTGTGATATAAGCAAGTACATTACACAAGAGCCTGCAGTTGGAGAAATGTTATGTGAAGTAGCGAAGTGCATTAAGCTTCTCCAAGTAGTTCCAATCACAACAGCAACAGCAGAATGGTCATTTAGCACCCTTAGATGCCTGAAGTCATATCTCTGATCAACAATGGGACAGAAGCAATTGAACAACTTGACTGTCCTTCATGCCCACAGAGATGATTTGGAAGAAATGGATATCTGACCAGACATCAACTACTTCATATTCAGTAATCCAGTCAGATGGTCGACATTTGCACCTTTCTAAAGACACTCTAGGCCTAATAATGGCACTTAGAGCAATGGCACTTTATAAAATAAAAATAGAGAATTAAATACATAGCACTCCGTATTCAGGCCACAAGGGGCTTATCGGGACAATCCAACCGCCATGTCATCCTTAGCTGAGGATGCGGATAGGAGGGGCATGCGCTCAGCACACTGCTCTTCCAGTTGTTATGACGGTTTTCTTTGACCGGAGCCGCTACTATTCAGTCGAGTAGCTCATCAATTGGCATCACGAGGCTGAGTGCACCCCGTAAAATGGCAACAGCGCATGATGGCCTGGATGGTCACCCATCCAAGTGCCGGCCACGCCCAACAGTGCTTAACTTCGGTGATCTGACGGGAACCAGTGTATCCCCTGTGACAAGGCCATTGCCCAAATTAAATATATACATAATGTTAAATTTTCAGTTTCGAAATATTAGTACTAGTTCATTACTGCATTACTATAGTACTGTATTAGTAATTTTCAAATACTTAAATATTTTCAGGGTGTAAGACCTAATTAAAACCCGCTATTTACATACTTTTTGACTGAAAGTATTAGGCATATTATACTAACTTTATTAACTGTATTAAAGCATTAACTTTGAGATATTGTTTTTATTTAATGAACCCTGAGCCCTATTCAAAGCAAGCTTAAATTAGTTACTTCATTTATTAATCAAAGTGCTATTACTGCGCAACAGCAATATTTTATGTTTTATTCTTTTAATAATAGTTTAGGATTTATTTCAATATAATTTCAGTCTTTTCAGAGCTATATATTCACTACCCCGTAATAGTCTATAAGCATGATTATTATTGTAAATTAAATTAGTTCTTTTACGAAAATACCATGCGTGTTTATGTTTTGTTTCTTTTTTCAAAGCTAAAAAACGTGTCAGACTTGTCGAGTTTCCCGGAGTGTCGAGTTATCGAGAGTTCAGTTTTCGGGGTTCTAATGTTGATCACATGACTCTAAAATGCTTAAAAAAAACTTTAAAACTCACTATTTTTCATCTAAACTTTGTAACATTTGCCAGGCAACTCCTCCAGTATGGGCCCCCCCAATATTTTTTATAAGTCGGCACCCCTGGCGGGAGAAGGATTGACTATGAACGTCATTCTGGATGAGCAGCATTAGCCCCAACGAGATGGAATGCTGTCTTCTGAGGGAAGGTCAAAGCAGACTGGGAAGAAATGTGAGAGGTCAAAGCAGGTGTGAGGATGCAATTTTGTTTCCTGGAGGCACAGAACAAGCAGATGCTGTGATTCCAAGAGCAGTCGCAAATCCTCTTTCTCGATCAAAGGCCATGAATGTTCCATTAAAGGAGAGTTATACTGAGGAAAGGGGAGGAGAGAAAAAACAAAGGTGTGGTACCTTGGCGGCTGCCAAGTGCCAGCCTTCAAAGACTCACCAGACAGGGTGCAGAGGCTGGAGGATCCAGCTCCTTGAGATCTACAGAGGTGTCAACATTCTCTTCCTGTCGGTTTGCAGAGCCCAGGGCAGAAAAACAGTTGGCGGTGCACGCTGGTGACACGGAAGGCGGCTGGGTGAGGGTATCACATGGCGACACCATCGAAGAGGATCTCCTAGTTGGCTAAGGACAAGACCATTTCCCTTTATTTGATTTCTTGGAGTCCTTCCAGTTGACAGAGGAAGACTCAGATGTTTGTTGGCTGGAGGGATGTAAGAAGTCTTCGTGGGAGTAATCCTTCTGTCCTTTCCGGCCTGCCAGTTGTGTGGCAGTAAATTTTTCCCCGTGAGGCAAAATCTGGCGTCTTGTTGCACTGCTGGAGGAGGAGACGGGGATGCTACCATGACATTGGCTATTTTACAAATGTGGTGCTGAATTCGAGGCTGCATATCTGCTTGGCTATGTCCTTCGTGGAATGAGATGTAGCAAGAACAGTACTGTATGTGCTGGATGGTAGAATGCAGGGTTTCTGAATAATCAACAACTTGACAGTGATCAGGTTAGATACTTTTTCCTTCACCTGGATCTCATGGACGGCCCCCTTGTCGAGATACACAAGACAACCTCAAGAGGAGGCGGCATGGTCACCATTGCAATTGATACAGTGAGGAGACGGAAGTGGACAATTGCGCTTGTGAGCATCCCGACAATAGGTTACACATTTGGCCGGCTGTCGACAGGAGATTTAAGTTTGGTTGTAACAAAGACCCTGGCAGCAGTGCATAGGGTTCAGATATTTCATATCCTGCTTTGACGCTTTGACAGAAGCACCAGTTTATCCAAAGTGAGAAAAAGAGTGCATCTGGACACTAAGGAGGACAACAATGACACCCTGAGTAGAGGAAGTTTGGATTTCTGCCTCAGTTAGACTATCGAGCAGCCTAGTGTAAATAACTCCATTAGAATAATTCAGCATTTGATGGGACTCTATGTGAACAGGATAGCCATGGAGGAGAAAAGCTACAAGCAGTTATTGTGCTTAAGAATCAGAAGTCGTCTCCAAAAGCAAAGAGCCACTGCACAAATGAGAGAAGAATTCACAAGACCGGCAATCACATCAACACATTTCAGAATAATAAATGGATTTACCATAGCAAAGGACTGAGCACCTTCAGTACATGAAACCACAAGGAACCGTGATGCAGCTGGGAGGATCTTTGAATTTTTAGCCTCATTCCATTTACATTTAGTAGATGTTGACTGTGAAGAAGATGACTGACCCATTGCAAGAAAATCCCCCACGATTGCCAGAGCCTCTGATGGTGCACTTCTTCCAACTGGGAGACCCCCCCCCCCTCCCCCTGCCTCTCTCAGAGGGGGGTGCACTCACCTTAGGTTATTGTTCACACCTCAAGTCACACCTTCCAAACACCTGACAGAGGGACCAATCAGCAAGTTGGGAAGGTAGAAGCTCAGGCAATCACCCGTCCCTGGGCCTGGCCTGTAACATGGGGTATGTGCGAGCCCTACCTGTCAAACCAGGGCTGGGAATTACACATCATCCAGTCACCTGTTACCTGTTACTTGGAAGACATGTGGACTGGCCTTCAAGAGTGCCACAAAGAGGAAGAAGAAAAAGGGGAACCTCAAATGCTGAAGCAGAGGAACGACACGAGAAGGGGAACAAAGAAAGAAAAAAGGAACAAAAACAGTTGAGAGGCTATTATGATATCAGGTACTGAAAATGCACAACACATCTCCAAAAACATCCCAGACATGTACCCCAAGGCAGGGGAAATAGAATAGCAAGAGGAAAGAAATGCGACACAGAAGGGAAAAGATGCTGCAAAGGTTGGGGCCCTATGGTAGCCAAGAACAAACCTGGCAAAGGGCTGGGAGCCCCCCGGGGGGCCATATGGCCTAGCCATCTGTGGCCATTACTTCTGTAGTTCAAGCAGTCCCTCTCCAAATATCCTACGGGTCTCACTGAGGACTGGACAGATCAAAATTAGCCTCCCAAACCTTGTACAGAAGCAGACCTTCTGTGCCTTGTCTATCCGGTCACATACCACCTTCCTTATACACACCATCCAACCACAAAGGAGAATTCACCTCATGACTCAGCACCACCCAGGACTGGAGCAAGTGAATCACATTTTCCACAAAGGTTTCCAAGTACCTCTCGTTGTGCCCTGAAATGAGGAATATCCTATCCATTTTACTTCCCATGGCTCCCACAGCGATAATCTGCCACCCACCGAACCTAAGCAATATTCTTGTTAGTCCCTCCTCTACACTTGCTAACGCATCTTGCCTCATGGCTCACATCCCTGCAATATACGTAGATGCAAGAGCTGTCCCATATAATCCTACCACCACCACCAACAACAACAACAACACCAACAACAACAACAACTCTAATCCCATCACAGGCATCTTCTACCCCATCAAAGACAGGGCTACCTGTGAAAGCAACTGTGTGATCTACTATGCTGCAACCAGTGAACCTCCTTCTATGTATGTATGTATGACAACCAACAAACTGTCTGCATAAATGGCCACCACCACAATGTGGCTAAAAGACAGCTGGACCACTCAGTTGGTGAACATGCTGCCCAAAACAATATGCTTCACTTCAATGACTGCTTCAGAGCCTGCACCATCTGGGCCCTTCCTACCAACACCAGTTTTTCTGAATCGTTCAGATTGGAACTCTCCCTACTTTCCCGCAATCCCCCTGGCTTCAACCTTTACTAGTCCATGTCCTCCACTTACGTATCCCCTTCCCTGCTCCCACTGTAGCATCACACAGCCTTCTATTGTGCCAACATACCCACAGTCTTTTTCCCTCCTCTACTTCTCTCTTTTTCTGCATCCCTCCCCCCCCCCCCCCATCCAAACCTCATGACTTCACCTAGCAGCCTTACCTTGTCCCTCACCATGTCGCTGCATGCTCCCACAAGCAGCAAAACACTTTACCCCACACATCGCTACACACCTTTCCTCCCTGCCCACTCCTTACTCCCACCACCCATGCAAGACTGCTGCTCCCGCCAGGCACAGTTGCTGTCCACAGTCCGACCACAGTGGCTGGAGATTGTGGCCATGTGTGTGTGAGTTCTGCTTGTGTGAATGTGTGTGTGTTTTCTACTTTAGAAGAAGATGTTTTTAGTCTAAAGCTCCTATGTAAAGCGGTCTTTTCAACGTGCCTGTCTGTGTCTCAACATCTCATTTATATAGTGAGCAGCAATCTGTAACACTGTGGTCACAATTGTCCATTAAGTCAGATTGCTGAAAATTTAGTTTTCAGATTTGTAAGCCTTCAAGGATCAATTGTACTCAAATGTGAAGGTGTACAGATAAATTACCTTAATGGATGGCAGAACGATACATCTGCTTTTAATAAAGGTCATGTTGGTGTTGGGGGGGAGGGAGGGGGAGATGGAGAGAAAGAGAAAGAGAAAGAGAGAGAGAGAGAGAGAGAGCGCTACGAATTATCTGATATTCAGTATACACATTATAAGACACTGCTTGGATGCTAGAGACAATGTAAGACACTGTTAACAATCAGTAAAATTTTTGTTTATACCTTAACATCTACAACAGCAGAACTGTTTGTATTTGCTACGTATGTTTTTGGATTTGGATTTATTCTTGAGTATAGATGGCATTAGTATCCAGGCAGTCACGTACACTGTGTCTGGCAGTCGGCACCTGTCATGGTGAGAACATTGCTACTGTAAATAGCAAACTCAAATTTACCTTGTGAATTAGGTTCTGGTAGATTCTCCCTGGGAACGAGATGCATTACTGTCGTCTTGCCAAACGGCAGACCTAGAGCTCCAAGTGTCACATTACTGTGCAGGAACCGTCCCTGGTATATTAGTCTAAGAATTTCTGCCTTGGCCACTGCTTCTTCTGCCCAATCTGTAAAATAACCCATAAATAAACACAGTGTTCTCATAATTTAAATACAGTAATACTTTCTGTGCGATAATGAACAATGAATGCTATGTGACATTCCACAGCCCTTTTCCAGAATTAATTCTAATATTAAAGTGAAACATTCAATATCATCAATCTTATAACTTCATAACAACACTTGTACAGAATGGAAAAGATATGGACACATTCCATTCATTTTACTAAAAAAGTTTTACTAAGAGTTTATATCACCACCGTCACCAACTTTTCCTTCCACTTGGACAAATGTCAGAGTAATTCTCTGTTAGTCATGTAATGTAAAGAAACAGTGAAGACACAAGTAAAGTTTTCTATTTTACCAAATACCTGATTTTTGTAATCAGTGTAAATTTAGGTTTTACAATGGGCCAACAGTTGTTATTTTTACAATTGTAGCTTTAAACACAACTTAGATTTTTTATAAACAGATTGAGAAAGAAATCTGATTCAGTCCAGCAGTTTTTCCTTGTTTCCTGCCAATATCTTTGCACCTATAGTGACATTTTAGGACTGATATCTTGCTATATATTCTTGCTCCTTACACTGTTAACAACCCTGGCACAAAATTTATGTGAAATCTTCATTAATACTAGGAAAAACTTATTTGTTTTCACAGCAGAACAGCTTTGTAAATATTTTACATACACCACTATTTCAACTCAGTGTTATTTCACATATGTATGTGTTACAAACAATTACCTGTCAGTAAATTCCAATTCAGTTTCAACCACCAGTTCCAGTATCGAAATGCTGTGGAAAGCGAAATGCTGTGGAAAGTGAAACGCTACTCAGAAAGACGTCGAATTTAGACAGCATAAAATAAGGAGGAGGACCAATAGATGGCGTTAAAGCGTCAGAACATGCACACCAACAAATTCGTGGCACAAAAGTGTTCAACAGTTTGCGTCAACGAGACTTAACATGACTGTCTCCACAAAGAATTGCGAGCTGCCTGTAAAGCTCTTTTACAAGAACAATGGCTGTGCGCCAGTGGCCCTGCACAAATTCCGGACACTCAAGGATAGAAAAAAGGAATTGGTGTGATGTCTGCTAAGGGTTTGGAGACAATTACTACTATAATTCGAAAAGAAAGGTTCTTTTGAAGTACAACGTGGCAAAGGGAAGAAAGCAGTCGATCCGACATCTGTCCAAGGTGTAGCCACAGTATTGCAGGAAGGTAAAGCAGTGGTGTGCAAACATGGACCGCACAGGAATTTGTCCAAATGTTGGACACGTCTGTGAGCACGGCGCATAAAATCCTACGAAACATCACCCATGTTCGGCAGTTGTTTCCTGCTGACATGCCAGCAGGACAAAACGTTCACTCTGGAATTTCTTGCTTGCATAAAAGTGGACAATGAATGGCCATGGAACATTTTGTTGATAGAGTTAACCCATTTCCATCTAAAAGGCCATATCAATACACAGAATTGCAGAATATAGGCAACGGAAAACCTGCATGCACTTCATTCTGCAAAGATGACCGGTTTAGACACTGTTTATCGTAGGGCCGTATTTTCTCAAGGAGATGAGTCCTGCGGGTCAAGTTACCTACAACATCTCTGGTAAATTCTATGATAGTCTTTTGCACACCAACGCCACTCCAACCCTTCAACGGTGTCGATGTGCGGATAAGATCATTTTCATGTAAGATGCTCCGCGCATTGTGCAGCCAGGGAAGTGGCTGCTGCAAGGGGCATGGCCGAAATATTAGAATTATTAACCGTCGTTTCCTTACAGCCTGGACCTATATACACCTGATCTTAATCTGTTTGACTTCTGGCTGTGGGGTTATCTGAAAGATGTTGTGTTCAGTGCTCCAATTACGAACGTAGCTGAACTGAAAGGTACGCATTGCACAACGCTTTCTGAACGTGATCTCCCTCTCCCCCCCCCCCCCCCCCCAAGATACCTCGATCTGTTGTGGAACATGCGGTTTTTTTTTAATTTATTTATTTTATTTGTGGACAGCGTATTAAACTGGTCTTGCGCCAGTCTCATGACACATAAGTCGTGGTCATTTTGCTTTTTATGCGTTTTTTGACCTCAAGAAAACTAAAAACTAATTTTTTCCATCCGATGTGGTGGATGGGCTTTGACTAACAGTGTCACAACTGTTGACTGCCGCACTTGAGCAGTCGTGCATATTGAACAGAACAAATGGTGTATTCTGTAACTCTACCCGTAGCCGTCATATTGCGATTCATCTATATTTATAGCAGATCCCTTTACGTTAAGACGGTTAAAACTCCATCTACTGATAAAAATTTCCGTTACTTTTGTTCCATGACGTTTCCCACTGCGCCAATAATATGTTGTTCAAGTCTGGCATAATTCTGCGCACTGGTTCTCTTTCTACAGCTTTTTAAACTCAAACTATAATTATGGACACCCTCTATGTGAGACAGAGAGAGAATTGGGGCCTTTTATCGAAAATTTTGTATTTTGAGTTATTGTAATTTTTACGCTCAGCATTAAATCCTGAACGACTTCTAGAAAAAAATAGATATCTATCTCTAAATCTGAATGAGTTACGACATGTTGAATGTTGGTGATGGAAAGTAAGTGTTTGAGCTAATGTATTTTAAAGTTTCACTTTATTACCATTGTTTAATTTTACATGTTTAAGAAACACATTCTGTATATTACACTTAAAAAGTCCTTTGTCAATTGGTAGAGATATTTTTTTAAGTTAACATTATACATTAAGTGGTTAAACCCTTCAGACACACAGCACACTGCAAAAAATTCAAAACCAAATTAATTCGCCCTCTCTGAAGAAAAATTGGCGTACTCTGCACAGCTTTTTTGGCAAAATGCTGGTATTTTTACTCTGTTATGGTACGTTTGGACCAAATTTTGATTTTGAAAGCAAAATCATCTAAAATTTTGAATTCACAAAACCCCCAAAAATAGATTACCGAATCCCACATTTTATTCGATTAGATTAGCTACAGAGTGGCTCCAGGGACACACTTCCGAGTTAAAACACTTCCGCTGGCCACCAAACTCCTCAGACATGAACATTATTGAGTATCTGGGATGCCTTGCAATGTGCTGTTCAGAAGAGGTCTCCTCCCCCTCGTACTCTTACGGATTTATGGACAGCCCTGCAGGATTCATGCTGTCAATTCCCTCCATCATTTCTTCAGACGTTATTCAAGTCCATGCCACGACGTGTTGCCGCAGCTCAGCGTGCTCGCGGGGCCCCTGCACGATATTAGACAGGTGTACCAGTTTCTTTGGCTCTTCAGAGAATAACACTGGGCTCCTAGGTAGTTTCCCTATTGCTTCACTGCATAATCATTTTGTAGCAAAACGCACCAGCAGTCCAATACTTACCACCACACACATGCAAGTCTTGTCAAATTTATTCTATTGCATAATTATTGTTGTAGCAGCTCTCGAAACCAATCATGTGCAATTCTGTTCGTCATTACAAAATTACTGCAATGAATCTCCATTTTAATATGTTTACTTAATTCGAGGCTTGGGTTCTTCTCTGCTATTTTTAACTCCCACATTTCACATCTCGACAAAATTAATTAGCAAACGCAATTCTGTTACTATAGATTGTTAACGGCTTTAATCACTTCAAATATTTGGGGTAATTCAATAGTGCTCAAGTTCGCATTACCCCCGAGCACAGTCCATTAACTAGCTTGCTTGGAGTTACAGAACATGTTTGCACTTCATTCAATAAACAGCACTCCATTACTTAAAGTGATACACACTGCCATTCAAGAAGCATCCCTGCCATGACAGCAATCCAACATGGTTAGCTGGATCTTTGCGAAAGGAAGATAATCTGGGCCACATTTCCTGCTGTTGTGAACCCACTACAGTACTATACAATAGTCATTGACAGGAGCTCCTCAAGGCCCACCAGCAGAAGAAATATACAATATTCACCATCTAAACCACATAGGAAACACAAGTATCACACAATGCGGTCTGACAGCTCCAGGAATTTGCCAAGTGACACACTGCAAAACCAAGAAACTGAGGTAAAAAAGGGTTCACAAATTTTCTTCAGCCATACTCTTCCTAACAGCACAACAGAATGGTGACGAGTGCACCTAGTCCTGGAGTACATGCTGTTCCTGCAGAAGTGTTTCAGAGACACCAGCACAGTCGCAGCCATGGAGCTATTTAAGGTTTTGTCGAGAGTATATGGGATCTTTACCCTATAATTGCTGGGAAAGAAATTTATTCCCCAAAATCCCATTCTCTGGCAATGTTGTTAATATCTGCAGGAACTGAAATCAGTTATAACAGCCTACATATTAATCAACGCAAGTGAGGTAGTAAAAGCATTTGGACGTGTTATATTCCATGTATCGGCTCACAGTTGCAGACAACTGCCTCTGCTTTGGACATTTCAGCAAGAGCCAAACCAGGAGCTCCATATGTGGCAGTTCAGCCTTTTAGTCATCATTATATTGAAAGTAATGGAAATTTCGTGTTTTATATCCTGATGTCAATGAGATGGAGTACAATCATGAGATGGGGAACGATGAGAAAGCAAATCAGCTGTCCCTTTCTCAAGGGTACCGCCCCAGCATTCACCTTAATCAGTTCACGGAAAATATACTGACAACCTACATTACGCTGGCTGGACAAGTTTGGAAATTTTGGTAAGGTCTTATGGGACCAAACTGCTAAGGTCATCGGTCCCTAAATTCACAGACTACTTAACCTAACTTAAACTAACTTACAACAAGAACAACACACACACACACACACACACACACACACACATACACACACACACACATACACACACAACCATGCCCAAGGGAGGACTCTAACCTCCGATGGGGGGAACCACGCGAACCGTGACAAGGCGCAACAAACCGCTCGGCTACCCCGCGCGGCGGCTGGACAAGTGTTTGAACCGCTGTTCCTCCATCGAATGCGAGTCCTGTAGCTTCACCACTCTGCCACCTCACTTCATTCGGCGTTCCTTACAGTGAAGTGACAAGTCAAGGGATAATTCCTAATATCCTGTCTGACCTCCTTCCTGCCGTAGTGCAGCAACTTGACGCGGAAGGGACTAAAATCTCGCTGGAAGTCCCCACCAGAAATACTAAGCGGTGCTGCCTCTATGATGATGAGGTCCCATACTCCGAGGAGCGTACGGGACGATGCGGGAGACTCGCACTGCCTACTAGGCAAGGTCCTAGCCAGCCATTATTGCGAAAATGTTGCCAGTGCAGGATGTTGTGCAAGAACTGACATCTCGATCATGTCTCATGTCGGGCAATTTGGGTGGCCAAATCATTCACTAGAATTTTTTAGAATGTTCTTCAAACCAACAACTGTGGGCTGGTGACATGCTGCATTGTCATCCATAAAAATCCCATTGTTGTTTGGGAACATGAAGTCCATAAATGGCTGCAAATGGTCTCCGAACAGCCAAGAATAACCATTTTCAGTCAATCCGTGTGAACGCAGCCCATGCCATTAGCACCAGCTTGCAAGGTACTTGTTGACAGCTTGAGTCCAAGGTTTCGTGGGGTCTGTACCACATTTGAACCCTACCATCAGCTCTTACCAACTGAAGTCTGGGCTCATTCGACCAGGCCACAGTTTCCCAGTCGTTGAGGGTCCGACCGATATGGTCAGACGCCCAGGAAAGGTGCTGCTGGCGATGTCCTGCTGCTAGCACAGACAGTCGTGTTGGTCGTCTGCTGCCATAGCCCAATAATGCCAAATTTCGCCGCACTCTCCTAACGGATATGTTTGCCGTACGTCCGACACTGGTTTCACACAGTCTTGTTTCTCTGTTAGCACTAACAACTCTACGTAAAAGCCGCTGCTCTCAGTCGTTAAGAGAAGGCCGTCGGCCACTGCGTTGCCCGTGATGAGAGGTAATGCATGAAATTTGGCATTCTCGGCATTCTCTTGACACTGTGGATCTCTAAATACTGAATTCCCTAACGATTTCCGAAATGGAATGTCCCATGCGTCTAGCTCCAACTGCTATTCCGCCTTCAAAGTCTGCTAATTCCCTTGTGTGGCCATAATCACGTCGAAAACCTTTTCACATGAATCACCTGAGCATAAATAATAGCTCCGCCAATCCACTGCCCTTTCATACCTTGTGTATGCGATACGATCGCCATCTGTGTATGCGCATTAGCTATCCCATGACTTTGGTCAAGTATAGTGTACATTAAACGTCAAAACTGCGATGGTAAAGCATATGAAGAATGCAGTATCGCAGAAGGAGAATGACATAGGAATTTAGTATTATTGATATGTCTCAGAGCAGGGAGATCTGTCTTTGATGGATTCTTATTCGCATGCTAATGCAGTAATAAGTACTCAACAATACTGAGCTCACGCCATTCCTCACGATCAGCAGCTAAATCTAACCTGTTGCACTCGGCATATTATGTCCACAACATTTACTGGCAATGCAGCACCACAGATTATTGTCAATATCGCCGCAGGTGATGGCGGGGATACGTCTTTCGGAGTGCCAAGAGCCAATGTCACGAAACAATTGTGGGAGAGGAAAGCAGGGCCGTGACAAGAATCCCTACAATAAAACAATAACTACTGAGGCTTTTTTCAAGCTTTTACATCGCTTGACAATTTTTGATGCCACCAATTTTCAAAACCCATATGTGCAAGTCCCACAAGTTATGGTATAACATACTAGAACTAACTGGCCAAGTTTGGAGTGTGTTAGGGACATTAATCTGGCTCTGAACACGAGGGTGGACCCAACTGTCAACATCTGCAAGCTTGTTATAGCTTTAAAACGTCAACTTTCCCTAGGCCACCTGGGTCCAAATGCCGCTCATTCCAGGCAGAATTGTGTGTATCTTCAAGTCTCCAAATGGGACTTAAAATCCTCTGATGGAATGCATGACCAGTGGTGTTTAACAGAACAAGCCTACTACACCTGATACATACCATTTACCCATCAGACTTGGATATTGCAGACATGGTTGAAGCCCAACTCCCGGATTAGTTTCTCCAGAAATAATTTTTATTTCTGTTATTTATTTACTCACTCGTCGATCACTGTTTACACCAATACTGTTTATGCTAATTATATTTACAGATACAGGGTGAATTTCAATTCGAGCACTTAAAATATTTCTGCAATTCCGCGCACTTAAGTAACGCACGTTATTTTTTACAGGCTTTTAAAACAGAAGTACATAATACAAACGGATATAAAATGAAATTTCGAAATTAGTTACCTTATAGAGAAAGATAAACATCTATGTATAAATAAATGAAATACAGGCAAGTAAAACTTTTATTTTCAATTCAGTACATACAGGCACCCAGTATCACTTTCTGCTGCAACACTCAAGTCTTGATCAAACTTGAAAATTGCCTGTGCGCAGCTGGCCAACATGGCATATATGAGATCAAAAGTATCTGGACACCCCCCCCCCCCAAAACATACGTTTTTCATATTAGGTGTATTGTGCTGCCACCTACTGCTACGTACTTCATATCAGCGATCTTAGTAGCAATTAGACACCGTGATAGATCAGAATGGGGCGCTCCGCGGAACTCACGAACTTCGAACATGGTCAGATGATTGGGTGTCACTTGGGTCATACGTCTGTACGCGAGATTTCCACACTCATGAACATCCTTAAATCCACTGTTTTCGATGTGATAGTGAAGTGGAAACGTGAAGGGACACGTACAACACAAAAGCGTACAGGTCGACCGCGTCTGTAAACTGACGGAGACCGCCGATAAGTGAAGAGGGCCGTAATGTGTAATAGGCAGACATCTACCCAGACCATCATACAAGAATTCCAAACTGCATCAGGATACACTGCAAGTACAGTGACAGGCGGGAGGCGATAAAACTTGGATTTCAAGGTCGAGCGGCTGCTCATAAGCCAAACATCACGCTGGTAAATGTCAAACGACGCCTCGCTTGGTGTAAGGAGCGTAAACATTGGACGATTTAACAGTGGAAAAACTTTGGGTGGAATGACGAATCACGGTACACAATGTGGCGATCCCATGGTAGGGTGAGGGTATGGCGAATGCTCAGTGAACGTCATCTTCCAGTGTGTGGAGTGCAAACAGTACAATTCAGAGACCGTGATGTTATTGTATGGTCGTGTTTTTCATGGAGGGGGGCTTCCACCCTTTGTCGTTTTGCGCGGCACTATCACAGCACAGGCTTACATTGATGTTTTAAGCACCTTCTTGTTTCGCACTGTTGACGAGCAATTCGGGGATGGTGATTGCATTTTTCAACACGATCGAACACCTGTTCATAATGCACGGTCTCATGGTATAACTGTGCAGTTCTCTGTTTACTGTAAATGTACAATTTACTTTGAGAAACGCTGCTGTTTCATATTCATACACAGAGGGGACTGTCAATTTTTTAAATTCTTTAAATTAGAGTTTGCAGGACTGTCTTGCTGATAACCTTCCAATACGACTGATTGCTCTTTATTTTTGCAGCCTGATAATACCTACATTTGTTGTCCTACCCCATATTATTATACGTGTACAATAAATGTTGATTTGTAAGTCCAAATTACATATTCAGTACCGTATTTGCATCAATCCTGTGAGACATTTTCTTCGTCAAGAATGCACTGCTGCTTATTTTTGAACAAGTGTTCTCTATATGCTTTTTCCAAGTCATAAATTTGTCTATTGTCAAACCAAAGAACTTATTAATCTCAACTTCTACTATTAATATATCAAGAAGTCTCTTGATTTGTGGTTCTCTTTGCAAGTATCTTCATGTACATTGTTTTGACTTATAAATAGTTTCTTTCCACTTAAATATTAATTTGCCCCTTCTCTGTCCACAACAATTCTTATTTCTAAATCATTTATTGACCAACTATGTACAATAAGTGATGTATCATCTGAATTAATGGTTACATTTTGTTTTAGTGATGCCAACATATTTTTCACATGCAGTATTAGACTGAGTATCAAACTTTGCACTATCCCATACTTTGCCGCTTGAAAATCAAAGTAAAAATGTTGTACTAAACTGTTTATATTGTATCTTAATTCTACATTTTATTCTCTGTTTCCTACAAATAATTTTATTGGACTGACAGCACTCCCAATACCATATCTATGCAGTTCATTCAAGAGTGTAGTGCGGCATGCACAGTCAAAAGCTTATGAGGGGGCGAACAATATAGTACAGACCTCTCACATTCTTCTAATGCTTTTGATTGTGCGTGCCAAGGAGCTTGTTACTACTGTGTTGATAGACCTCCCTTGACTAAATCCATGCTGTGTCTCATCCAGGATATTTTGTTTTCCTATGAATTTTATAACTCTGTATCTTTATGGTCATTTCTACAATTTTTAATTAGGTAGATGTAGTAATCATTACAGGTCTATAGTGTCCAGGAGCTCTCCCTGTCACCACCTTTACTCACTTTCACAAATGTTTGGAACAGAGCCTTCTACTAGGAATATCAGAGGCTTCACTCCGTGCTGTTGTAACAGAGGTAACTTGTTTTCATACCACTGCTGACCATTAAGATGATTTTTCTCTTTATTTGATCTCGTTCTGCTAAGAGCATATATACCATAATTACACAAAATAGCTAATTTCCTATTTGTACTTAAATTAATTAAACTACCTTGTTAATTTTCACACCACTGATGAGAATACAACATTCAATCATTATGGAAATATTTTAGTTAAAGGAATATTCACAATTTACAATTCATATGAAACATGTGGAGGCCAAATTTTCAGTGAGAAGATAGCAGTTTATTTCTAAAAGTAACATGACTCATTTAAAGGCCATTATTCTCCTCTTTCCCCACAAACGTTTTATTTTTTCCAAAAACTTTGTATTTCAAAACTTATTTGTAATGATAATTTCACCAATCTAGAAAGTTCCGATCTTAAATGGCGATTATTTCCAAAACTCAGCACCATAGTTTTGTAGGCTGAATTTTTCTGATTCCAAAAATGCCCACCTTCACTAAAATGGCTTGTCAGTTTGTTAATTATTCAATTCGGAAAATTTTATTTTCTCAAAGCTTTTTGCGAGGTCTTGGGAATTCTTGCATTTAAGAAATCAGCTCCATAAAACAGTGGTTATACATCTCATAGTTAACAGCCTTGCTCTTTTGTCTATTGTAATTGTGTGTCCTCTAATTTCGCTATATTTTATGTTGATATCAAAAAACCTAATAACATATTATTTTCTTCAACAGTATGCACATCTTTCAATAGGCATGACAGACAAAGATTCAGTCAACACATATCGATTGTCTCGCTCAGTTAGCCACTCAATATCAGTCATTTGCTTCGTGTTCTGCTACGAAAAGATTAGCTACTTTGTGATTTAGCAATCTACAATGTATCGGGAGGTTACAATTAAAGTGCAGCTACTCACGAAGGTCCAGTGTGGGCTGTAATTATTGTGTGGTAGCGAAACTTGGTAGGCATGCTATTACGTTAATGCGGAACCGATTTACAGTGAGAAAAATTTGTTACAATTTTGACCACCAGGTGCAAATCTGACGCTGTACAGCATTTCATTCACGTTTCTGATACATCGTGTAAGGTTAATAAAAAAATCAACTTGCGCCTTTCTCATTAGTTTAACCTTTTCTATACACCACCTGTTCCTAATCCATCACATATGGAAACATTTCTATACATCTTTCTTGCATTCACAACGCCAGATTTGCACCTGGTGCCCAAAACTGGAACCAGCATAAATGGATTCCGCATTAACGCATTAGAACATCTACCAAGTTTTTACTTGTGACAAAGCTGATCATCAGACAAGAATCACTGATTATAAATAAATGAAGAGACTGACAGTGTAATGTACATTATGTGACACATATTCGCCATATCCTTCAACATTTGGAAGACAACTATCATCGGCAAACTTCGAAGCTACCGAAGGCAAAGTATCATTTGAAAAAAGTTACGCTGTGAGCAGTATTAGATAAGTTTTGCAAGTATTCCATCCATGCACTCTGTATTTCTATTTTTCGCTGATCTGATTACTTGGGTAACTCCTGTGCAACCTGTTGGAAAAAGGAACAGGCATTTTATCATTTCTGGTGACGTTTTACTCTTTTTAGCCAATGCATCCGTTTGTTTCATTCGTTATGAACTATATTTACATAATACTGATTTCAACTGGGAAACATAGCACACGGGTCAATCAGTTCTTTTTTCCTTTGATAGTAAGCATTATATTCCCACTCGGTCCTATTAGATACATTCCTCTTTGTATTTGAGTGTGACCCGCCGAACTGTCATACAAATATATGAATAGGTTCGAATTTGATATTTATAATATTTAGATTTTGCTAGCTGTGTCATCCTGCTATATATTCTTTCTTCATATGTCTGCTTCATTATTACATTTCGATAGCTTTCAGATAAACGTTTTAAATCTTCCCAAACATACCTGATCTCTTTCGTGATCTATTTATTACAATATTTTAACAATCACCTTCCTGTGAACCTCTGGACAAGCTAAGTATAAGCTACGACAAAGCTGAAAGGAATGTTCCCCAGCTTTCCACATTATTGTTATATACAGCGTTACACTCTTCCCATCTGAGTCACATTTCCAATATGCTGAGGCTCCCAGCATTTGGTAGCCTTATCTCTACAGTCGCATATGCAGTTTCCTGTTTCTTTTCCTGTAGTTCTATCATGTGTGTGAAAGATCCGCCGTTCTGGCCCCAGATGGACTAATTGGGACCGATCAACTGCCCCGTTATCTTCACCCATTGGCATGTAAACACATGATTAACTGTTGTGTCTGATTATTCAGCTCTCTTACCTGCTTAATGGAGCTTCGTATTACACATTCTAAGGGGGGAAACCAAACGAAACGGCGCACCAGGAAGTATTTATCTGAATGGAACAGAAATTGGTAAATGGGATGTACATGTACAGACGAAAGAATGATTAGAATTTCAGGAAAATTGGACGATTTATTCAAGAGAAAGACCTTAACAAATTGAGCATGTCAATAACACGTTGGTCCACCTCTGACCCTTATGCAAGCAGTTACTCGGCTTGGCACTGATTGCTAGATTTGTTATATGTCCTCCTGAACGAGGTCAAGTTCTGCCCAGTTCTCACATTAGATCGTCAAAATCCCGTGCTGGTTCGAGGGCCAGCTCCATATCGCTCTCTCAATTTGGAAGACATCCTTGTTGGCTAAGATAGGGTTTGGCAAGGACGAAGACACAGTGCAGGAACTCTCGTCAAGTGCAGGCAGGCACTATCTTGTTGAAATGCAAGCCTAAGGTAGTTTGCAATAAAGGGCAAAAACTGTAGCATAGAAAATCGTTTACGTACCGCTGTGCTAGGGGTGCCACGGATGACAACCAAAGAAGTCCTCTTATGAAAACAAATGACACCCTAGATTATCATTCCTGGTTGTCGGGCCTTGTGGTAGTGAGGTTGGTACCCCAGCACTGTCCGTGGCATCTCCACACACGTCTTCGGCCTGGAAATTCATTGACTGGAGTAGAATTCCTTCAGTGATAAGTCTCGCTTTGAACTGACCGTCAATGAGCAGTGAAGACGTCTGGGGACACCCCATTCAGTGGCGGATTACCAACCTGACTGTCACCCACAATACGGCCCGACAACCAGGAGTGATGGTCTTTGGTGCTATTTTTTTCATAGCAAGACCCTCAGTTGTCATCTACAGCACCCTTATAGCACAGCGGGATGTTGATAATGTTCTATGCCCCATTTTGCTGCTCCTCACTGTAAACCACCATGGACTTACATTCCAGCAGGATAATGTCCACCTGCATATGGCAAGTGATTGTACTGCTTGTCTTCGTGCTTGCCAAACCCTACCTTGACTAGCAAGGTCGCCCAGTTTCTCCCAAATAGAGAATGCATTACGGGCAGGGCAGTAGTGGGATAAATTATGTCCTGACGGGTTTTGTTAGTCCAGGTTGCACACATTCAGGGGAAAACTTGGTTGATTTATCACCCCTCCCCCACCCTTAACCAACTGTTCAGCTAAGTCATTTATGACCAACCTGGGGGTGGATTTACGACGCCCTGGGAATAATCTGTCCTTCTGCAAAACCCTTCACCTCTTCACCTTCCCCTCTTCCTTGCCTGCCCGACTGGAAACCTCCAACCCTCCCCCCACCCCTCTCACCAATACAAGCACACTTTTGAAATAAAATTAATTAACTAATTATTTAAACTGATCAATTAATTAACTCCTCCCTCCTCTAACAAAGCCCCCCCCCCCCTGCCACCTTCTCCATCCTCATGTGGAAATTGGCATCAAAAAGACTCACTCTTTCCTGGAGAGAAAGGATCTTGCGATATGAAATTCAAATCAATGTCAGTAATATATTGATGCATATTCTTTATTTAATCAGTTTGCTCGAGACAGGGCTCCTCCATCTAGGTATAGTTCACATCCCCCATCGCCACTTCCCCTGACATAATAACTGTAAGCACCGAGGAATGGAAAGTGCAATATAGTAGCTACTGCTTCGGGTCTCCTGCGAGTGTGTCTGTTGTCAGAACGCTGCAATGTAGGTCAAAAGCCGCCTGAGGTCCTAATTACAGATCACAGTACTAAATACAACTGACCACGGACAGGATGTCGGCCTCCTTTGATCTGGTGGCCCCAAACACAGCATCAAGTAGCAGCATGATGTTGATTGGGAAATTCCAGACTTGCTCCCTTCTCTATCTCTTCCTGCTTGTGTGTGTGTGTGTGTGTGTGTGTGTGTGTGTGTGTGTGTGTGTGTGTGTGTGTGAACCAACATCTCCAAACATGAAGACAGAGGTTTTCATCTCTTCTCAGAATACTGTGCTCCTATTGGCTAATGCTGGTAGCGAAGGGAGAGCTGGCCTAATTTCGACATAAAAATTAGAGTGATTTCTACTACCCTATCAAATTAATTGTTTAACAATTTACAAGAGTCAAAAAGATCGCTTAAAACACTCACCCCCACCTTGTTATGATCCTTCATAATAAAAACAGATTTTCAACATTTGAGTCTCACACGCGATCATTTTGCAAATCAAGCAATGAAATTTCCGCCACGAATACATCATAGTGCTAAATACAGCCGAGAACTTGTATACAATGACGTTTGACAATACGAACACCCTCCTCTACAACATTTCCACTAAACATATTAGGTGAAAAAATCCTACCAATCACACAAACTCGCGATCGCAAAGTATGTGGCATCCGCCGATTGCTCGGTAGCCCTATCCACGCCGGCCAGGAGAAACACTCAGAGATCAGAGAGACACTGTCACCAAGCAGTGAATCAATGAATTTAGATGGGTGGAATAGCCGTCCATCACAAACACCCATCATATTGAATCTTTTCACGGAATATACATGTCTGCTTCTGCCGCCACTTGCCCAGCACACCGTTCACTTCACCAGCCTGCCTGCCACACACAAGAGCAGACAGATGCGCATTTTTTGTACCTAACTACACTTCACAGCCCAAGCTAATCCGAGACTTCCCGTTTCCGAAGCCACTTGATCACTCATACTGACGGCTGCCATGCATTGAAAGACAAACAGCTGCAGCTTGGATGTATACAATAGTTTTAACCAATTCCACTCTGACAGACCCCCCCCAGTTTAAAAATTCACTTTAACCACCCTAGACAGCGATGTTGATAATACACCTTGAATTTCCCACGCGAAATACACACATCAAAAAAAGTTTTGCATCATCCCGTTTCCCAGAACTCCTGAAGATAGACGTTGACTTTGGATATTGTATCACAGACACAGTCCCTCTGACTGTTCAGAGATGTCACTAAACCTGCCCAAAGATGTAAACAACCATGCATGAGCAGCGCCTATTAGTTAGACGGATGGGGTCCGACAGCCGATCAGTTCCAGTCATTCCACCAGGAAGTAGCTGCACGGCTAGTGTTGTCTGTAGTTAAACCATGCCCACACGGTCAATACCGCGGTTCGACCGCTACCATATTGTTACTTTGTGGTAGGAAGGGCTCTCAACAAGGGGCATGTCCAGGCATCTCGGAGTGAACCAAAGTGATTATCTTCGGACATGGAGGAGATACAGAGAGATAGGAACTGTCGATGACATGCCACGCTCAGGACGCCCAAGGGCTACTACTCCAGTGGATGACCGCTACCTACGGATTATGGCTCAGAGGAACCCTGACAGCAACGCCACCATGTCGAATAATACTTTTGGCGTTTCGTGCAGCCGCAGGACGTTGTGTTACGACGCAAACTGTGCGCAGTATGCTGCATGATGCGCAACTTCACTCCCGACGTCCAAGGTCCATCTTTGCAATCACGACACCATGCAGCGCAATACATATGGGCCCAACAACACGCCGAATGGACCGCTCAGGAATGGCATCATGTTCTCTTCACCGATGAGTGTCACATATGCCTTCAATCAGACAATCGTCGGAGACGTGTCTGGAGGCAACCTGGTCAGGCTGAACGCCTTAGACACTTTGTGCAGCGAGTGAAGCATGGTGGAGGTCTCCTGCTGTTTTGGGGTGGCATCATATGGGGCCAACGTACACCGCTGGAGGTCATGGAAGGCGCCGAAACGGATGTACGATATGTGAATGCCATCCTCCGACCGATAGTGCAACCATATCGGCAGCATATTGCCGAGGCATTCGTCTTTATGGACAACAATTCGCGCCCCCATCGTGCACATCTTGCAAATGACTTCCTTCAGGATAACGACATCGCTCGACTAGTGGTCAGCATGTTCTCCAGGCATGAACCCTATTGAACATGCCTGGGGACAGATTGAAAAGGGCTGTTTATGAACGACGTGACCCACTAACCACTCAGGGATCTACGCTGAATCGCCGATGAGGTGTGGGACAATCTGGACCAACAGTACCTTGATGAACTTGTCGATAGTATGCCACGACGAATACAGGCATGCATCAATGCAAGAGGACGTGCTACTGGGTGTCATAGGTACCAGTGTGTACAGCAATCTGGACCGCCACCTCTGAAGGTCTCACTGTATGGTAGTACAACATGCAATATGTGGTTTTCAAGAGCAATAAAAATGGGGGGAAACGATGTTTATGTTGATCTCTATTCCCATTTTCTGTACAAGTTCCACAACTCTCGGAACCAAGGTGATGCAGAACTTTTTTGATTTGTGTATATACTTCTCCGTTTTATTCAAGTTATTTTCGAAGACCGAAGAAATCGGGGCATACATGCATTTTCACATCACTAAAGTATCGTTACATGCTGTGAAAATGCTGTAATAGTATGGCATAGCTATATTTCCTCTTCTAAGTATTCTATCATCAGGTTAAAAAATCTGTTCCAATCAGCTTAATATCTGTTACGTCCTGCATCACAGGACCAGAATATTAAATTCATTTTTGACTCATGACGGAATGCTAAGATCTACCTCTGTCACAGGATGCCTCTTCACTTTTGAAGCTTCCTTAAAGTAACCAAATCGTTCGCCACATACCAAGTCCCTTAAGGTAACAGCACAGAGAAGTTGTTAGTATCAGGTTTATACCTGTAGCACTTTATAAATTAGGAAATATATCTGATTTTATTATGATGGTCATCTCTCCCCGTCTAGGTGGGAGATTGAAATTATGTTAAAAGATATCGCCGCAACAACAACAACAAAAAAAGCCTCATTACCACTCCAACTCCTAAATCATATCCGTGGCATCATGTCATAGATATCAAACTGATAGGTTAATTAAACTGATCAAGAGAGTCACTTTGCATGTTGAGTAATTTGTTTTCTGCGGTCGGATTACACTCGTCAGGTATCAAATGGGAATCCTTGGAGGAAATAAAATGTTCTTTTCGAGGAACACTATTGAGAACAGACATTTGAAGCTGACCGCTGAAGGAATCTACTGCTGGCAACATACATTTCACGTAAGGATCGCGCTATTAAAAACACGACCACAGTGACTATGTTCTATCGCCCTTCATAAGAAGTAGTCTTGGTTGTACAGGCATGAATAAGAGTTGCTGACGATATCCATATTAAAAACTACACATGGCTTATAAATCGAGATATGGTGTTACTTCCTAATGAAGTGGTTCTTCTACACAAATACCGCGACATTCAATACAGACGGTGTTCGCTGGGGTGTGTATTAACAGATCAAAAGTGTGGGTATACATCGCCAGTCGTGTAAGCTCGTAATAAAATCATCCTTATCACCGAATTTAGAGTGTTATTCAACTACGGAACGTGGTTTTAAGTGATATTTGCAACTCCGTCATGCCACTGATACATATTTACCACACTAACAAACAGTATTTGTAACGCCATCTATCTCGATGCCATGTAGACAGCAACAGAAGTCAACTCTGTAAACATGTCAACTCCCCATTGCAGATCCCTACACAATGGACTGTAAGTCAAATGAATGTGTAGAACTACCTGTTTCCAGACTTTGCGTTTCCATCAAGTGCAGCACTACATGAATCTGTAGACAGGGTCTCTGATGGGTCAGGCCAATACATGTAATTGTTTCCAGATTTCGGAGTTTACAATACATTCATTATTTGCACCACTCGCTGAGGCTCATATAGGTACAAAGCGACTGTTCTATGCTTTTCATGATCATCGTATCCGAAAATCATGCATGTGGATCATCAGGGGGAGGGGAGGTCTTGGTAGATTGGTATGTAAGACGCGCAAATATTCTCATAGAAAATCAAACAACACACGGGTTTGTCAGCAATATGACCATATATCAAAAATATTAAAAATGATATAAAATGGGTAAAATTCGAGGTATAATGATGAAAAATTCTTTGGAAATACATTAAATTGGGAGGAATATGAAGAAATATGTAAAATAGTGAAAACCTACAAAATTACGGAAATTGACTGAGAATAGAGAAAATGGGAGAAAAAATACCACGAAATGAGTGCTACCTGTGTGATCTGGACTGATGCTATATATACACACCTTAATAGTGGAAGGAGGAGGCATTCCATAGATGATGTGAAGGCGAAACGGTCATATTATCCTGCACATGAGCAATAAAACCTAACAATGGACCATAACTTCTTTGTGCAGGAAGAATGTTACCAAGGGCAGTAGTAACCTGCGATAAGACTGTTACATCTCCTCTGGCTACTGATCGCGGTGTCCATTTCCTTGTAAGATGTCATTTCCTTGCATGCATTTTAAGCTGCCGACGATCATTTTATAGGACTGCTGTGAACATATCATATTTTCTGAACCATAATAAAGTTTGAACCTTATAAACAGTAGGTGTCGTACATTTGATATCAAAAGTGTGCTTGTATTGATTGGCAAGGGGGTTCATAAATCAATCCCAAGGGGGTCATAAACCACTTGACAGAACAATACGTTACCGGAAAAGGGAGAAATCATAAATCAATCAAGTTTGCCCCTGAATGTATGCAGCCCACACTAACAACAAGCGCCCCTACTCACAGTCCTCCAACCACCTCGAGATTTTGACGATCTAAATTGCCAACTGGACATGATTTGGCACGATAACTCAGGAGGACACCCAAATACTCAACCAATTATTACCAAGCTGAACAACTGCTTGCATAAGAGCCAGAGATGGACCAACGCATTACTGATGTGCTCAATTTGTGAAACTCACTCTCTTGAATGAATCAACAAGTTTTCCTGAAATTGTAATCATTAGTTTGTCTGTAGACATACTTAACATCTATCGATTACCAGCCCATTCAGACAATTTCTTCTTTGTGGTGCGTCGCCGTTTCGTCGTTCTTGTCTTCGAGTGTGTGTAATAAAATCATCATGAAAACATTTCATACTGCTACTCTCTTGACAATGACTCTTTAGTGCCCACCAAGACAAATCATACCAAATGACGTATGGCAGTAAATTTTCTCACTGACCAATATGTGTCACTTGTGGTGACTCTTAATCATACAGCATGCAGCTGTAAAAAGTCGAGCGAAACAGCGTGGCTATTCATTAATAAAAGGCCGAAACTTTGTACTGTTAAACAATGTTGTTGAGTTTGATGAAAGCAGTCAAATCAATGTCTGTGGACTCTTTGAGCCATAACCTTTTGTCTGTTCAAATGGTTCAAATGGCTCTGACCACTATGGGACTTGACATCTGAGGTCATCAGTCCCCTAGAACTTAGAACTACTTAAACCTAACTAACCTAAGGACATCACACACACCCATGCCCGAGGCAGGATTCGAACCTGCGACCGTAGCAGCAGCGCGGTTCCGGACTGAAGCACCTAAAACCGCTTGGCCACTGCGGCCGGCCCTTTTGTCTGTCTTTTTTAAACTGTTTCTTTGTCTTCCCTTATTGTGTCCTATGTGCCATGTGTATCTGGTGTCTGTGGTCATGTCCGTTCGTTGTGTATCGTGTAGTGTAATGTGTGAGCTGCTCTTAACATGAAGTCGTCAAATAAAGTGTTCAGTAGTATGCAAGGTTGTCAGCACAAGTACGTATTCGGCGGAATTCACATGTGATAGAACTCTCAACAGGTTATGGGCTCAAGTATCAAGGTATCTAGATAACATTTGATCAAAACCGTTAAGAGATCTGGAATAAGGTGTCCTCACTTGAAGTCCAGGATATTGTTGTTCAAAAGAATCGTTTTACTCAACAAATATGGCAATGATAATTTGCCGACAGAGGTAGTTGAAAAAGAGGATTCCAAGGCCAAAGTTTAAATAATTCTTATTACTGCTCCATCTTCGTGCGGAGATGCAGAAGAAGAAAAAACGACAACGGACTTGTGGAAGAAACAGAAATTGTTGTTTGACAACTCTGGCAATAAAGAAGTTATTGACGAGCGAGGCGGCGCTGTGACTAGAACACTTGACTCGCATTCGGGAGGACGACGGTCCGGCTATCCTGATTTAGGTTTCCCGTGATTTCCCTAAATCACTTCAGGAAAATGCCAGGATGGCTCCTTTGAACGAGCGCGGCCGACTTCCTTCTCTATCCTTCCCTAACCAGATGGGACCGATGACTTCGCTGTTTGTTTCTCTCCCCTAAATCAACCCACCAACCAACCAAAGAAGTTATTTGCTGTAACTGTAAAAGCAAGGACTTTTAAAAAGTACGTGTCCTACAGTGAGGTTAATGATATCGAACAAAACAGTGCCTAAAATGTCTTGAGTGCAGTATTTTTAAGCGGTTCTTTTAACCCCTTGCCGTACCATTTAGTTCGACGAAGTCCGTGCGCAGGCGGTTTGAGACGACACGTGCGAAATGGGCCAGCGTGACGCGCGAAACAGTCTAAATACAAGCAGACATGCCGATACCTGTTATTCGGCTACACCTTTGTTTCGTGTGATGCTGCTCTGGCAGATATTTTAATTCCTGTTCCTTACCGTACTTCAAAATTTAAATGTTTACACATAAACAATACTTTAACAGGAATTTATCTTCGAGGGTCTCTTCAGGTGTGAGTTCTTCAGAAGGAATGTGATAACACGACATCTAAACGTAAATATTGTCAACAAAAAATGTAATTACAACAATAAATGCTCCACTTGAACGAATTCTAATAGGAAAATACCTGCAACTCTAAAAATTAATAGTCCTGCATTGCATAGTAGTTTCGAAATCACTGTGGTATATTTTTTTTCTTCTTCTTTTGGATATGGGCCGAACACTGCGCTTAGAGTCGAGGTGGTTATATTTAATCGCGGTAATTAACATAAGTTTTCTTTCTCTCACGGTGTATTGTTTCTTGGATAATGTATGTATTGAATGGAGCCACATCAAACACACACAAGAAATAAGTTTGCCCCTACATTCGTTTTCCACTAATGTGAGCCGTGGAGTTTAAGCCTACGTTTGGAACGCATTTGTTTCCACAAGTCGGACTCATCAACATTTGGCAAGCGCTTAATAGAAGGTATTGGTACTTTGATTCGGGTGCTAGTGTGCATTTCACGGCAAAATAAAAATTGGATGAAGAGTACAGTGAACAATGTTACAATGCTTAAAATTGAGGCTCCGAATCAGGCTTATATTCCACTGTTGTGATCTGGAGTAGGTGATTTAACATCCAGTAGTCGGAAAGACTTTCTATGACCAGCGTAAAAATGATTCTATCGGAGCACAAAATAGGCGAATATGCTCCTGTTTACAGGACTGACTGAAAAGTGGGGTATCTGCTGCCTCATTCTACCTTCCTCAGCGCCTTCAAAAATATTTCCAAACATTTTGGCACGTGAACGTATTCGTGCCCTTTTATAACATGCATCTCGCCTCACTCCTACAAGCTCCCCTAACTGTACCTCGCTCAACCTACTAGTCCAGTGGCCGCCAAACTTGTTTGCTGCAGACCAATACTGTCATTGTGGAGTGGCAACTCAGGCCGCGTTTGTTCCGATCTTGTTTATTAACCCTACATAAATAAGATTCGATGGGTAAACAGCTGTGCCCAGTGACAGTATTTTAAGTAGTAAAGGGGACAGTAATCAGTCGCACAAATATTTATTGCGTAACCAGATTTCGGCGACAGTGTGGCCATCTCCAGCGCAGTAAACGTAAGTTAAAACATTAAAACCACACCTATACTATAAACGCACATAATCACAACTGGACTATTCGTGTCAAGGTTAGAGTTCACACTCCCACTTAACCTCTGACAAGAGCAGTCCAGTTGGAACTATGTGCATATGTAAATGGTTTCAATATTGTAACGCAAATTTAGTGCACTGAAGACAGCCCACAGTGACCGATGTGAAATTAACATTATTTACAAGTGATTGCAGTACCCCTTATTATTTGACATAAATTAATATGCTGTGATCTCCCCATACACCAACTATATATAGTAAAGAGACGATAAGTTTGCCGCCGGCCCCCATGTTTAAAGTCGGCTCCATTCGGAACACTTGGTGCCGACTGTTCTCTGTTCCAGATTGCTGCTAGTCTCAGCGACCCCAAAGCTGTGACACTGTAATTGCCTGACCAAGTGTTATTGTGCTGTCTTGTTACCGGATGACTTATTAATAACAGCAATTGTGTTTATATTTAAATGCTTTATGAAATATGACTCACGATCACAACTGTCTATCAAATGTTTTGAATGCAATTTTCCTTCTACTCACGCACGTCCGTGACTTGCCAGGCAAACAATAAAACATTCTCCCTCTCACATACTCTATCCCTGGAGTGGTTGCGCTGCTTACCCCTCTGCCCATTGAGGTACCATCCAACGTGGCTAACCGCCGAATTCGCAAACGTCAATTATAATTAAGCACGTTTTAAAATACTATTTTTGTTTGTTACTCAACAGGAAAACTACGCACTTAAGAAGCTCTCAGCGTTTTTTTTTTTTTTTTAAATCAGCTGTTAGCTGCACATTATTATAAAATACATCAGAGTCGCTGGCTACGCGAATGCTTGATTCGGGCCACAGTTTGACGACTACACTACTAGTCCATCTTTGCCTTTTTAAGTTGCTCGTATTCATCCACTCCCACTGCCCAGTCTCACTCACTCATTCACATCAATTCATTTCCATTCTCTCTTTGTGTCTGACTGTCATTGTCTCCTGCCTCACACCCACAGCCTCCTTCGTTCTGTCCTACTACTATTCCTCCTTTCTTCTCTCATTGTCACTGTCTCCCTCTTGCTCTCTCTCATTGTTGTTTTTCACTCCTTCCCATTGCGGCCGTCTAATATCATTGTCACTTTTTTTAAAGACACTGTTTCTCATTACCAATGGCTCTCATCGAATTCCACTTTCTCCTCTTTATTCCCCTCCCACTGGCACTCTCTCTCTCTCTCTCTCTCTCTCTCTCTCTCACACACACACACACACACACACACACACACACACAGTGCCACTGACTCCTTCGCTCTATCCAAACAACAACCACTGTCTACTATCTTCCAGTATTTGCTGCTTTTCCGCCTCTTTCCCAATGCCACTGCCTCCTCTCTAAGCATAAAAAGCGCGAAATATGTTCGCATGCCAAAATTTTTGGGGAAATTTTTAAAGGTGCTCAGGAAGGCAGAATGAGGCAGTTGGTACTACTCTTTCCAGAGACAGTTTTTTTTTTAACAGGAGCACATTTGCCTTTCTTGTGCTTTGATGGGAGCATTTTCCGCTGGTTCCATTCTTTTCCCTGGTACAGCAGGGCACGTCACTCATATGAAAAGAACTTGATGACTCAGTACAATTCTGATAGTTTACTGAAAAGAAATTGAAATAACGCGAAACTAAATTTTCAACTTAGACACGATTTTACGATCACAAAAATTTTGCACGTTCTTCAGCACAATTTGTGGTTCGCAGATGAAAAAGGAGGCGAATATGAGTGACTCCTTGGTCGCATTTGTCCGTAACTGCTCCTTCACCGCAGATTACAAGTCGGTATACGAAGACATAAGCTTTGTGCTCTTGGAATACTCGACAGGTACCTACCATACTCGCTCGGTAGTCATGTTTTAATAAGGAATATCAAAATTTTGCTTATGTGTAAGATTAGTGGAAATGACCTTTAAGAGCCGGCCAGAGTGGTCGAGCGGTTCTAGGCGCTACAGTCTGGAACCGCGCGACCGCTACGGTCGCAGGTTCGAATCCTGCCTCGGGCATGGATGTGTGTGATGTCCTTAGGTTGGTTAGGTTTAAGTAGTTCTAAGCTCTAGGGGACTGATGACCTCAGAAGTTAAGTCCCATAGTGCTCAGAGCCATTTTTTTGACCTTTAAGACCCAGTGTGAGTGGCCGTCTTCCTTGCTTCCATACGTAGGTTTCTGTGCCCGACATCACTGGGAGCTTTCCTGTAAGCAGCATTTCATTGAAGATGTATGGCAGATCTAATGCTTCTGATGGTACACGTATGATCATGAGGTAAGAAATGTTTCAGTCTCGGGAGATTGCAGTGTTACGTGTAGAGAAATGTGTATGTGTTTGTTCAGACTGAGAATACTGTTATCTGCAACCCTGAGCGCTCGCACCTGTATGTCTGCGTGGCTGGCATTGTCAAAGCTTCACCCTCCTTTGCTGGACCTAAATTTGGACGGAACGCTCACAAAGAATTCTTCAAGGTGCAGTCCTCATCCCAACGTAATGTACTACATATAGTGAGCTTTCTGAACTAACAGTTGCTAAACAATTACACTACGCAGATGTTATGTTTCTCGTAGTCATTGTCCACATCCCCCCCAGGATATCTGACAGACTTCTGGAACACTGCTTAATAGCTGTCTCGTAAAAGAGGGGCTAGCAATATAATCTCGGAAATCGGAAGTAGTGGTATTTACTTGCTCTACAGATGATGTTGTACAGTTCCTGGAAACAACCCACAATTCACAACTGACGTGGTATTCTCACATCACACAGAAGTTCCTTTACTCAGTTTGTGCAACATTCATTGACCACAAATGTGAAAAGTCAAATATTAACAACATAAGCATAAAAACTGTATACATTGCCGCAATTTGTGCTGCGCGCAATATGGTCTGGGGGTTATAGCCATCGGCTGGCGTGATCCGGGTTGCCAGCTCAAATCCGATCACCAACAATAATTTGTTATATTTAGTATTTATCATTTCTAGGAGGTTCTGGAAATGTTTTATGTTCGCGTTAATAGCAGGAGACGCTACTGTTTCACCTGTACATTACTGTAGAAAAGGAACGTGCTTTTCAGTGCTAAGTGAGTACTTTATTGACAATGCTGCTTTCGGATTTTGACTCGGTGTTTACGACGCGCAAATACGTAGCGGCCTCAAATGATTAACATACTCAGCGATGGATCAAAAATAAGTAATCGATCGTTAGTGGATACTGTCTTCTTTTCCAGATCTTTGTCACATTGTTGCTTCCACAGCGAAAAGCGAACTCCCGGGAACAATGTTGAAAATTAGCCAAAGTGAAGACAGAGACTGGTGCAGCAGAAGCAGCCTGAGGGGCCATAAGGTCAGCTAACGGACGCAGCGAGTTACGTGACAGAACTGAAGACAGAAGGTCTTCAGAAGATAAAGACGTATGCGATGTGACCGAATTAATGTAGCACTATCCTTTTACGTTGAAGAGTGAGTAAAGTGTCAGAACCAATACGGCAGGGTCCTTACAATGAGACAGAATTAATTAAGCAAAGGCCTTTGGACTATACAGGTGTAAGAATTGGCACACGAAACAGGAGCAATGGGAGAGAAAGTAGTCTGGCGATTGGGGGATAGCTACGTCACGATAAGCCAATGAAGAGCTTAGGACGTAGTTAGAGACCGTGCAAGGAAAGACTTCGTATTCCCTCCACTCGGACTCAAAGATATCTGAAGAGGACAAGGGTAGTCAATTAGGGGATGAGAAACCCTCGACATTGACTAATGTCAGAGACAAGCTGGCTCGAAGGGGAAAAGGAGATAGCACTTTAGGACCGAGTGTCCACAGGCAGTCGATGGTCGCGAAGACGGCAGAGGGCAGTAACGGTGTCAGTCGTGAGAAGCAGTCGCGGACGGTCGCAACCAGCGTTACGGGCTGGAAGCTCTGCTGCTCCTCCTAAGATGTTACGCGAGGGTTCGAGTTAGCAGACAGAACGATGATGAACAGTCCAAGGCTCTGCGTAATGACTTCCCCTTCGAGGCAACTCAGCTAGGAAAGTCGTTTCTGTAACTGAGATTCGGTATGAAATGTTGAAGTAAAATTGTATCCGATCTTACATGTCCACCTCAGGAATTTAAGTCAGACAATCGAGTCTTCCTATCACTTCGGCCAACCGACTGAAATCCCTTTAGTACGGACGCGGTCACTCAGTACCTCGCAAAACCCACACTCAGGACATGACATCTGATTTCGTCGCGAGTACACTTTTGCTGTACGGAGAGACAACAATACTCATCTTTCGAAAATAATGTACAGCGTGACTCAGACAACAAAACAAATACACAGAGCTTCCGGCAAAAGACACAAATGGCGAAAGGCGCTTCCTTGTCCACAATTTCACTGCATCTTACCATCACATAAACTTCCCCAGTCGTCTCCACAAGATATAAGGTATGGGCTTCCCAATTTTTTTTTATGAGACTCAACATCGGAATGTGACTGGCTTGGTGGTTAAAGTGTAACTTTGTGCAAGAGACAGAAACAACAGTTTGCTTTGCTTTGTTTTGTTTGTTCCAAACTGACGTAACAGAAGACAGCCCAAAAACAGACACGTCGAGAAAGGCCTACAACAGACACTATACAGAAACGGAGGCCCAAACTAAAAATTAAATGGCCTTCACCACATTGCTTTGACGGATAAAAAGTTAAACGCGGCCGACAGCCCGTGCGTCATTTGCTAAAATGGCCGACAACCCGGACGACAAACCCAAGCGGAAATGAAAACGGCTAAAAAATTAGCATCCCGTCAGGAAGTGGCGGACAGTTAAAACTGTACAAAGTGGCGGGGGAGCGCTACTTATCAAATGACGATGGCTAAAACGGCAGTGTCCAATACGCAACCTAGTAAAAATGACCACCTCGCGGCGGGAGGGCCAAGAGGAGGTTGTCCAAGCTGCTGGTTCAAATGGCTCTGAGCACTATGGGACTTCTGCTAAGGTCATCAGTCCCCTAGAACTTAGACCTACTTAAACCTAACTAACCTAAGGACATCACACACATCCATGCCCGAGGCAGGATTCGAACCTGCGATCGTAGTGGTCGCACGGTTCCAGACTGTAGCGCCTACAACCGCTCGGCCACCCTGGCCGGCCAAGCTGCTGGGACAGGCTTAATAACCCGGAGCTTATTCCCATGAAGGGAGGACCAATGGCGACAGACGGCAACACATCATTGGAGGGAATTAGGATTTAGTCGGCTGAGGTACGAGGACTGCAGCTTTGTCAGCAGCTTCGTTTCCTGGTAGACCGACATGACCAGGAACCCACATAAACATCTCAGTTGCTCCACCAAGAACGAGCAAGTGACCGTTTTCCTAGACCCGTTGCACTAAGGGATGGGCGGTGTACAGCGCACATAGACTTTGAAGGGCGCTGAGATAGTCTGAGCAGAGGACACAATTGAAAAAGCTCTGTCGCCGGATGTACTCCGTGACCTGACACAGGGCGAAGAGTTCGGCTGTAAATACTGAGTAGTGTGCCGCAAGCCGATATAGAAAGGCGTGGCCGCCAGTGACGAAGGTACACCCGGCACCCGTGCGAAGGTCGTGAAACTGAAGGTAACGGAGCGAGACTGGAGTAGTGTCCTTAGGAAGCGAATGAAGGGCAGGATTAACACGGGCCGCTTCAGGAAGCAAAGGTGGTGGAGAGTTCACACCCACCGGGAAAGTGTGAAGATAAGCCGCCATAGAAAGTGGACTCCAGGAGATAATAGAAAAGAGGAACACGCCTCATACTGGTGATCAAAGGAATTACTAAAGGAAGCGGCATAGGATGGGTGGACAAGCAATTCAGACAAACGAAATGCAATCTGCTGAGGAGGAAGTCTTGGCGATGGACAGTGGTAGTTCAGCAGCTTCAGCTTACAGACTCTCAACTGCGCTAGTGTAAATGGCGCCAGTGGCCGAATGAATACCACGACGTTGGATAGTGTTGAGAAGGCGTAAGAGGGACGGACGTGCAGACGTATGAACAAAGCATCCATAGTCGAGTTTCGAACGGATAAGGGACCAGTAAAAACGAAGGAGGGTGGTTCACCTGCACCCCAGAAAGTACCATTAAGGACAACATTAAGGACAACATTAAGGACAACATTAAGGACAAGTACGACACTGACGGACCGTGTACACCAGAATGCCACGCAAGACACATGCGAGGACAAAGAGTGTTTCCTATCAAGCATGAGCCCCAGGATTTCCGTAGTTTCAACTAACGGAAGGGCAACAGGCCCAAGATGTAAGGATGGTGGAGAAACCACTAGCGTCGCCAGAAATTCATACAGACGATTTTGCCAATGGAAAAGCGAAATCCATTGTCGATGCTCCAGGAGTGAAGACGATCAAGGCATCGCTGAAGACGGCGCTCAGTGAGATACGTCCGTGGAGAACTGCAACAAATGGTAAAATCGTCAACAAAGAGGGAGCCGGAGATGCCCGGCGGGAGACAGGCCATTATAGGGTTAATGGCGATAGCAAAGAGGACGACGCTCAGGACGCAACCCTGAGGCACACAGTTTTCCTGGGTAAAGGTGTACGACGAGGCAGAACCCACACGCACCTTGAAAACTCGGTATTTTAAAAATTCCTGAAGGAAACAGGGCATGCGGCCACCGAAGCCCGACGAGCACAGAGTAAGGATGACACCAGTTCTCCAGCAGGTGTCGTAGGCCTTCTCCAAATCGAAAAACACGGACACAGGCTGGGATTTACGCTGAAAACCATTCATTCATGACGTGGGTGGACAAAATAACGAGATGGCCAACTGCAGAACGCAGCGCTCGAAATCCACACTGTGCGGTCGTCAGTAAACTGCGAGACTCGAGCCACCATGTCAGCTGCGCGTGGATCGTACGTTGCATCACATTGCAAACACAGCTGGTGAGAGAGATTGGGCGGTAGCTGGAAGGAAGGTTTCTGTCCTTACCGGGCTTAGGTATGAGTATGACAGTGGCGTCACGCCATCGTCCGGGAAATGTGCGCTCTATCGAGATGTGGTTGTATGTATTAAGCAGAGACTGCTTGCTTGCAAGAGAAAGGTGTTGCAACAACTAAATGTGGACAGCATCTGGCCCTGGAGCGGAGGATCGGGATAAACTGAGAGCATGATCTAGCTCCCTCATAATAAAGGCGGCATTGTAGCATCACGAGTCTGAGAAGAGAAGGGTGGGGGAAGGCAGGGTGATAGTGGGAAGAGCTCAAAACTTCCGCAAAATGCCGGCCCAAGGTGTTTGAGATAGCAATAGGGTCCACGATGACATTGGCTGCTACTGTCTGGCCGGAAATTGGCAAATGGATCTTGGTCCCAGATAGCCGTCGCAAGTTGGCCCACACGACAGAGGAAGGGGTGGAACTGCTAAAAGAACTGGTGAATGAAATCCAGCTACTTTTATTGCTATCCCGAAGAACGCGACTGCACTTTGCACGCATCTGTTTATAACGAATGCAGTTTGCCATCGTAGGATGATGGTTAAAAACGCGGAGAGCACGTCTCCGTGCGCGAAGTGCGTCGCGGCATGCCTCTGTCCACCAAGGGACTGGGACACGGTGTGGTAAAGATTAAGTGCGAGGAATGGAACGTTCTGCAGCAGCAGGGATAACGTTTGTGACATATTCCCCCTGGTCAAGACAACTGGGGAAGTCTTGTGCTTCGAAGGTCGCCAGGGAGGAGTAAAACCTCCAGTCAGCCTTCGTAAGCTGCCATTTTGGTGTAAACGCAGGTGGGGTACGAGTCAGCAAAAGGGTATCACACGCGGAAATGGTCGCTCAAGTAGGTGTCAGAAAGAACGGACCACTCAAGGCAATGGGCAAGCTAGGCAGTGCGGAAGAATAGGTCCAAATGGGAATAGGCGTGTGAGGAGTCAGACATGAATGTGGGTGCTCCATTATTAAGGAAGAGGTTGAGTTAATTAAGATCAGCCAAGGGGGGCACCTCTCTGACAGGTTCTGGGAGAACCCCAAATGCGATGATGTGTATAAAAATCACCGAGTGGCAGAAATGGGAGAGGTAACAGCCCTATAAGCTGAAGGAAGTCTGCTCTGGTGGCATCGAATGACGGGGGACATAAATGGTACAGAGGGAAACCGTGGGTGGGGTAGGAAAAGGCGAACTGCAACAGCTTAAAGATGGGTAGTCAGGGAGATGGGTCGGCTATGAACGTCATCCCGTATGAGCAGCATGACGCCTCCACGAGATGGAATGCCGACCTCGGGGGGATGGTCAAAACGAACCGGGAAGAAATGTGAAAGCTCAAAGTGGTCGTAAGGACACAATTTTCTTTCCTGAAGGCACAGTACAAGGGGACACTGCGATGCTAAAAGCAGCCGTAAATCCTGTAGGACCGAAGGCTGCGAACGTTCCATTGGAGGAGAGTCATGATGAGAAAGAAATGAAGGGCTGTCCCCTCGGTGGCTGCCGAATGACAGCCTACGAAGATTCGCTGCTACAGGGCACAGAAGCAGGACGATCCTGCTCCATGAGGTCCACAGAAGCATCGGCTTGCTTGTGCTGTCAGTCTGTTGAGTCCAACTCAGAGAAACGTTGGTGGTGCGCACCAGCAACATAGAGGCTGAGCATGCTGAGGTATCATGTCGCAACAGTGTCGAAGAGTATCTTCGAGTCAGTGAAGGAGAAGACTGTTTGCCTTTGGTGGACTTCTTCGAGCCTGTCCAGTTAGTAGACGAAAAATTAGCTGTTGTTTGGCTCGAGGGACGTAGGCAGTCTTCCCGGGACTACTACTCCTGTCCTTTCCGACCTACCAGTTTCGTAAATAGTGGCTTCACCCCTTGAGGCGAGAGTTTGATGGCTTGTTGTACAGCTCGACGGGGGGAATGGCGATGCTACCTTGTCACTGGGCGATTTCACAAGCTCGGAGCTGCATTTGAGGTCGAATCTCTGTGTGGCCATGTTCTTCATGGAGAGAGAGATAACAAGAACAGAACTACAAGTGTCAGACGGGAGAACGCAGGATTTTGCGCCTAGCAAATAACTTGCGAGCGAGTGGGTAAGGAACTTTTTCCTTTATCCGAATCTCCTAGACAGCTCACTCATCAAGATACACGGGACAATCCCGAGAGGAGGCGGCATGGCCGCCATTGCAATTGATACAGCGAGTAGAAGGAGGCGGACAATCTCCCTCGTGTGCATCCCTACCACAGGTTACACATTTGGCTGTGTGTCGACAAGACGGTCTAGTGTGGTTGAAACGATGACACTGGCAGCAGCACATCGGGTTCAGAATGTATGGACGGACTCTGACAATTTCATAGCCTGCTTTGAGCTTGGACGGCACCACCACCCAATCAAAGGTGAGGAAAAGAGTGCGGGTGGGCATTAAGCAGGAATGTACCTTTTTCATTACACGATGGGCGGCAATGACACCCTGATCAGAGAGGTAACATTGGATTTCGGCTTCGGCTAGACCGTCGAGCACCCTGGTGTAAATTACACCACGGGAAGAATTCAAAGTTCTATGGGCCTCGACACGAACAGTGTAGCCGTGGAGAAGCGAGGCAGCAAGCAGTTGTTGTGCTTGAGAATCAGAAGTTGTCTCCAAAAGCAAGAGCAGGATTTCACGCCGCCACCAATGGCATCAACATCTTTCTGAATAATAAACGGATTTACCGTTGCCAAGAACTGACTGTCTTGAGTATGTGAAACCATGAGGAGCGGTGGTGCAGCTTTGAATCGTTAGCCCCATTCCCTTTACGTTGATTGTGAAGGTGATTGGCTCATTGCAAGAAAATCCGCCATGATAATCAGTGTCTCCGATGGAGCGCGCCTTCCGACTGGAGGTCCCCTCCACATGGAGGCGCACGCACCCGCCTTAGGTGAACACCTGGCAGAGGGACTAATCGGCAACATGTGAAGGTAGCAGCTCAGGCAAACACGCCTCCGTGTGCCTGGCCTGGACCAGGAGATATGTACGAACCCTATCTGTCGAGCTGTGACTGAGAATTACGCGTCAGACGCTTGGGCCGGCTGTCAGGAGCGCACAGGGAGGAAGAAGAAAAAGAGGAATCTCAAACGCCGAAGCAGAGGAACAAGACTTGACGGGAAACAAAGAAAGGAAAAGAGAAAGAAAAACGGCGGTGAGACTATTCTTATGTCAGTGACAGACAATGCGAAACATTCCCAACAACAACGCAGACATGTTCTCCAAGGGAGGGGAATAAGAATAGCAAGGGGTTAGACATAGAGACATGGAGCGCGGAAGGGGATGCAAAGGCTGGCGCCCCGTAGTAGCCAAGCACGAACCCGCCAAAGTATGACGACCACCCTGGGAGATGAAGACACAGTAATTCCAGTATCTTCGTACAATCAATATCATCCTTGCTCCCCCCCCCCCCCAAAAAAAAGAAAGAAACCTCACAAAATAATGACTGACTTTTTACAAGACTGTGGCCTACACATACAGCTATCAGCCTCTTTAAGTTTCTCTGTATGTACCGACACAAATTTTCTGTAATTATCCGATCCACAACTAATATAGTATGGCGTCGGCAGGGTGGCATATCAAATGACAATAAACTGAAAATAATACAAATTAACATTTCGTTGATGCCTAAGGAAGGAATATCACTTACTTTAGCCACACTGTACTGTGAGTCACAACTGGTTTCAGTTCCAGCTTGTTAGTTATCTGCTTTACCCATCTAATCTCCGTTATTCTTCAGTAACACTGCATTGATACTTTTCTTCGGGCAGGTACCACAATCTGTTAATATTTTCCGTCTTCATATTTATTTGCAACATTGGTCAGGGCGGAGGCACGAGGCACCGACCCATGCACCCATAAGCATATGGCGGGCAAACATGAAATTATGTACGCGTGGCTACCCATTTTCCCGGCATATGCCGCAGGCCACACAGCTTAGCCAATAGTGCAAAATGAACAATACTTACAGAGCGAGGTGGGAACGTTATCATTTAATTATAGGACGTTTTCACAACTTTGATTAAAAGTCACGCGATGAACTTACAACTGCAACACAATTAGTAAATTCATGCACGCAAAAGGCTTCATCCATCGGTATGAATTCGGTACGCTTGCCGCTCGCTGTGTGCCGTGTGTGTTGCCCACCTTCCGGCCAGTTGTCGAAGACGGTCTGCGCGATGTCGCCGGCCGAGTCGCTCGGGCTGAACAGGAACTCCTTCGTCTTGCCGCTGACCAGTATGAGCCGCAAGTTGATCTGCAACACGAGCGAGAAAACGAATGTGGAGCGCAAGTACGCAAAAGTGAATCGGAGAATTCAAAGAGTACACAAATTTAAGGCTTCCATAAACTTTCTAACCGTGGACCCTTTACCTCCTGAACTGGCCCACCTGCTCTTTTGACACTACAACTCAATTCTGTAGTTTAATGGCAGTCACTGTTAAAATAACTGTTTGATATCTACGTAAGCTCCAATACTTGCTTCACGTAGTGCATTCTTTTTTATTAAAAAAACTACAGCAGATTTGGGCCTATTGTTCATGTTTGGATTTCTTTAGAACTAATTTTGGCAATCCTGACAACGTCTTCAGTGCGTACTAAGAATAACATTTTCAGATTAAGAGATATAAAATGTTGATATCAATATTTTAATCATCACACGAACGGATTCCCAAAAAATTGTATAAGATGTGGTAAAAGTATTTTACAATCTTTATCATTACATCCTTCCAATATTATGCACCTATATAAATCACCTTGCATCATGTAAATGGACCTCATAGTACAATTGGAAAAAATCGCTCATGTCGCTGGATAGGCTAAGGGTGCACCACGTCAGGCACCGTGGGACCACGTCAGACATGAAGCGATGTTCACACTGGCCTGACGTATAGCAATATTAAACAACTGCTTCGTGAGTATTGCATTTCCCGATTGTTTTGAACCTGCAACCATGAATGTATCCCGTGTTTTTGACATGCTGGAAGAAGAAATGGCTGCTCTGTATATTACATCCATTTGCTCGTCTTGAGAATGGGTGCATCCTATCAATATGGGGCGAGACGAATTCGGGGAGTTCCAAAATTTACTGCCTCACCTAATAGAACGTAAAGAGCGGTTTAAGTGATATTCCAGAATGACAAAAACTGAATTCTATCATCTCTTGAGCTTGGTTAGTCCGATAATAGAGAAACGCTCCACGCAACTCAGGGAAAACATTCCGGCTGAGAATCGTCTTTCTGTTTGCTTGAGGAAAGTGTTGATGCATTATTTTATTATATATCACAGTGACATTTTGTAATTTTAATTGATTTTCTTTTCATAAGGTGTGTTTTATTATACATCAAATGGTTCAAATGGCTCTGAGCACTATGGGACTTAACATCTGTGGTCATCAGTCCCCTAGAACTTAGAACTACTTAAACCCAACTAACCTAAGGACATCACACACATCCATGAACGAGACAAGATTCGAACCTGCGACCGTAGCGGTCGCGCGGTTCCATACTGAAGCGCCTAGAACCGCTCGCCCACCAGCGGCCGGCTTTTATACATCAGAAAAATAATTACAAATTAGGAAAGTATTCTTGCTCTTTCTCCTGCCAAGTGTAGGAGAACGTTGACTCCGTTGTGCAGTCCAAGACGTGTTCAGATTGCCGAGGAGATGGTCTTGAGGAGGACTGATGGAATGATGATGGATTTCTATTAAGAGTATTGTGGTAACCAGAGTTCACCTGAAATGAGCTCCCATTTGCAGCTTGCAACGCTGCCCCCAAAACAATGTTCCTCACTTGCATCTTCACTCTGATTTGTTCATCAGGACCCAATTTTTTCACATTTTCGCCAAGCCGAGGAGAAGACGTTCGCATTCGTCGTCTACGTTGTTACTTGATGCAGCAGGTGCACTTTGCTGAAGTACTTGGTAGCGCAAGCGTTGGTTATCTTTCATAAATGTAACCATTTCTTGTACGGATGACAGCAAACGTTTTTTTCCAACATACGGCCTTACGGGCTTCGCTGAAGGTTGAGTAAAACTTGTTGGACAATCTGACACGTTGGCCGTGGGACTGTCGATGGCCTCCGCCATTGTAGGGACTGCACTTTGCAATAGGTCGTTTCTTGGTGGGTTAGATTGGGCACTTTCTGACGAGACCAACTGTGAGTCTGTTTCATCAATCGGACATAAGTCAATCTCTTCCCGCGTTCCATTATAATCTTCATTATTGGGGCTGTGTTATGTATGAGGCGGAACTATGAGCCTCATGGAGAATGGGTGACCCAGATGAGTCACGAAATTTGACTCTTAGTCTGATCACGAGGTGTGGCCATTAACTGCACGCGTTGATCACGTAGGCTGACGGGGGATCAATGAACTATACTTGACGGGATGTATCTGGAACATCTTAGGTGATTAGAAAGTTAGTAGACAGGGATACAATTAAATACTTAGCTTTAATTCAGCATCAGCGGTGAACGTCGATCTTGACTTTGTACAATAATATTTACAAGTGCAGTTATAGACTGAACTGCGAATACTTCTTTACAATTCTGATTGCTTCACACATATAGCGACTGACTTAGCTGAAGGCTATGCTAACTAGCGTCTCTGCAAATGAGACCTCTGAAGCTATAACAAGTGAACCATTCCTATTCAAGCCGGCTGTAGAACTGGGCAGTGCGCTAGCTTGTCTCATCAAGACCAGCCGAGTGGCGGCGCTCGGTCTGCTAGCGTCGACAGTGGCGACTCGCGGATCCGATGTGTAATGACGGACCGCGGCCGATTTGAAGCCTACAACCTAGCAAATGTGGTGCCTTGCGGTGACACCACAGGCGGTCTTCCGCATTTCCTCGAGTTTTTCTTGTTACGAGAGCTGGATTGAAAAAGGCCAATTCATCTTCAAATTTCCATTTGCTCAAACTCTTTGCTTCCCGATCTGATTTTATGGCTCTGCGGTGTTTAGCCTGGATGTACGCATTCCGTAGTTTATTCCAATTGTCTTTACATTCATTACCTAGAACACAGAAATTAGTTTAGAATTCTAGGTTTATCTTTAGTTATCTATTAGTTATTCATTTATTCTCCTTTGGTGCCCAAAGACAATACAAGATCGCCTAGTTGCCAAAGGACAACGTAAAGAGTAATACTTCGATAATTGGGCTTTTTTCACTGATCACAGGTACGTAGCAACTGGAGATTCTTAGAGAAAACTGGCTTTTTCTTTTCGGATTGGACTTTCAACTATTGGAGAAATAGTTAAAGAGTGTTGCGAGGTAATTTGGAAAACTCTACAACCGATATACATGCCAGAACCAAAGAAAGACGATTGTAAACAGATCGCCAAGGATTATGATGGTAAGTGGAATTATCCACACTGCACAGGAAGGAACTTTGGACGGCGAGCACGTTCAAATCCGATGTCCGGCTGGTGCTCGTTCATTGTACTATAACTACAAAGGCACATATTCCATTGTTTTATTGGTTTTGGTAGATGAAAATTGCAAATTCACTCTTGTTGACGTTAGAGCTCACGGCAAAAGTAGCAGGAGGGACTTTTGAGCGATCTGAGATGGGGAAAAGATTTGAAAGCAACAAATATGCCGTTTCACAAGACAAAGAGCTACTACCTGCAATGGAGAAGCAGCCACTTAAAGTGACGAAGAGAAGGTATACAACTACCGCCTTTCAAGAGCTCGACGGACTGTAGAAAACGCGTTCGGAATTCTAGCAGGGCGCTGGAGCATATTTCCAAAGCCTTTTGAAACTAAACCAGAAACTGCTGATATAATAGTTTTAGCTTCCACCTGTCTACACAACACGCTTCGGAATACATCAACCAATATTTCTCCTTTCAAGGAACAAATCCGAATGGAAAGTGAACACATTCATGGTGTAGCCAACCTCGAACTCATTCGTAGAAATTTCGTGAGAGAAGCGGCCTTCACCAAAGTTCAAAATGTACTTCGTTTCTGATTATGGTCAGCAAGTTGTCCCTGGCAATGGCTCTCCATTCGAAAGGGTAGAGTTGCTCCGTGACACGTCCAGCATTATTTGTTTAATAGGCGCATTCGTTATAACCGGCCGTTTTAATTTCAATTTTGGGTGTTATTTTTAGTTATAAATTCATATAACCTAATTTATATTATAAATATCTGTTATATTCACGTCTGGTTTTATTTGATATCGATTGATACTCTTTTCCTATCAATATCAAATATAACGCATACTGAACCACTATAAATTGTAAAAAAAGAACAAAATATATGAAAAAACTGTTTTCACTAACCTGGAATACCGAGTTTTTCTCCTATTTCGCCCCAAGCCCCTTTCTTTGAATGTTGGTTACGATATTCCCCGTTTGTAGGGCCATACAGCACCAGATTTGACCGAACGTACTCAATCAACATTTCCTCCATCTTCAAATAATAAATGGAAACGATACAGGAGAAACCATTTGACTCTTCTGACGCCTTCCCACTACTGACGAAAAACCTACATCTTTTGATATTCTTGCCACGCGTAGTAAGGCGTGTTGCGTCAGATGCCATCATCCAACACATTCCCACGTCACGTCAGCTGAATATAAACATATGCGCACAAAACCCTGTATTGCATTTTTGTATCACGTGCATTATGACGTGAGCCCACATGTTCCCACGTCACATCAGAGTAGTCTGTATTCACCTTAACATGGATGCTTCTAGGCACTGTCAGTTTTACGAAGAGAAAGATGTCTCTGGCGTGGAAATGTGTGTTCGTGCCTCTTCAAAAATTATTTTTGTACGCTATGTTAAAAGTTATATAGTACTGCATTCTTGCAGAATCTTCTGATCAGTGGCGGCCTGTGACCACGTGCTAATGTGCTACAGCACACAATAAATATTGCACTAAAGTTATACTAATCCTCTTCGAATGCGAGAAGGAAATCTCACTAAAATTACGCCAATTCTCTTCAAATGTGAGCTGAAATGCTGTCTCAGCAAAAACTGGGAACCAGTGTCGAGTGCTGAAATGACAGTCAGCCGCACTATGATCAAATCAGAGAAGCGATGTCACATGCCCTGATGTGACGTCATCCCTGCTAGTACTGAGGGTGCCACATTGCTTGTAGCACTAGGTTAGTATTTTTCTTTGAGCACCGCAAGCACAAAGTGTGAGGCACTTTAGAGGTGCTACTGTTGTAACGTCACCGCGGCTGAGCCGTTTAGGGCACAGACTGGCAATTCGTCGGCTTGGGTTCGAGTCCCGCTGCTACCAACATTTTATTTTTCCTTTTATTTATCTCAGTGTTAAACTATTAATAATACATTTCGATCCTTTGGCTGCTACAGACGTTCTCTCTGGATTCCGTGCTGAGAGTGGCTTTCTTGTCGCTGTACTGCTCGCCTTATGCTACCTGCGATGGGAGACGGTGTTCTGACCTTTATGAAATACTTATAATTCTATATTAAGAAAACTATTACGTAAAAAAATTTGATTTTTGCTCAGTTTACATTTCGATATCTTTGCTCAATGTTGTTGTTGTTGTTGTTGTTGTTGTGGTCTTCAGTCGGAACATTGGTTTGGTACAACTCTGCATGCTACTCTATCCTGTGCAAGGCTCATCATCTCTGAACTATACTGCAACTCACATCCTTCTGAACCCGCTTACTGAATTCCTCTATTTGTCTCCCTCTATAATTTTTACCCTCCACACTTCCCTCCAATACTAAGCTGGTGAGCCCTTTGTGTCTCAGAATGAGTTCTATCAACAGATCCCTTCTCCTAGTTAGGCTGTGTCGCAAATTTCTTGTCTCCCCAATTCTCTTCATGTCTTTCTCATTAGTTAGGTGATCTACCCATCTAGGCTTCAGTATTCTTCTGTAGCACCATATTTCAAAACCTCCTATTCTCTTCTTATCCAAACTGTTTATTGTCCACGTTTCACTTCCATACATGGCTATACTCCATACAAATACTTTCAGAAGACACTTCCTAACACTTAAATCTATATTCGATGTTAACAAATTTCTGTTGTTCAGACTACTTCAGCCATCATCAGCTATTCTGCTGCCCAAATAGCAAACCTCATCTGCTACTTTAAGCGTCTCGTTTCCTGATCTAATTCCCTCAGCATCAGATCATTTAATTAGACTACATTGAACTGTCCTTGTTTTGCTTTTATTGATGTTCATGTTATATCCTCCTTTCATGACAATGTCCATTATTACGTTTCACTGCTCTTCCAAATCCTTTGCTGTCTCTGACAGAATGACAATGTCATCGACAAACAAAATAGCTTTTATTTCTTCTCCTTGCACTTTAAATCCTACTCCAAATTTTTATTTTGTTTCCTTCACTGCTAACTCAATGTACAGATTGAATAACATGGCAAATGTCTGCCTAACTCCTTTCTCAAGCACTGCTTCCCTTTCATGGCCCTCAATTCTTGTATTTGCCGTCTAGTTACTGTACAAGTTCTAAATAGCCTTTCACTCCTGTATTTTGCACATGCTACCTTCAGAATCTCAGAGAGACTATTCTAGTCAACATAGTCAAAAGCTTTCTCTAAGGATACAAATCCCATTTGTAGGTTTGCCATTCCTTAACCTATCTTCTAATATAAATCATAGGTTCAGTAACGCCTCCCGTGTTCCTATATTTCGTCACAATCCAAACTGATCTTCCCCCGAGGTCGGCTTCTATCAGTTTTCCCATTTTTCTATAAAGAATTCCTGTTAGTATTTTGCAAATATGAATTATTAAACTGATAGTTCGGTAACATTCAAACCTGCCAGCACCTGCTTTCTTTGGAGTTTGGATTATTACATTCTTCTTGAAGTCTGAAGGTATTTCGCCTGTCTCATACATTTTGTACACAGGGTGGAGGAGTTTTGTCATGGCTAGTTCACCCAAGATTGTCAGTAGTTGTAACGGAATTTCGTCTAATCCCGGAGCCTTGTTTAGAATTAGGTCGTCTGGAACTCTGTTAAATTCTTTTCGCAGAATCATATCTCCTATCGCATGTTCACCTATGTCGTCTTGCATTTCTATAATACTTTGTTCAAGACCATATTCCTTGCATAGATCCTCTATATACGCCTTCCACCTTTCAGCTTTCCCTTCTTTGCGTAGGACTTGTTTTCCATCTGAGCTCTTAATATTCGTAGATCTGATTCTCTTTTCTCCATAGGTCTCTAGTTTTCCTGTATGCGGTATGTATCTTACCCCTAGTGAAGTATGCTCCTAAATCCTTACACATGTCCTCTAGCCATTCCTGCTTAGCTATTTTGCACTTATTATCATTCTGATTTTTTTGACATTTGTATTCCCTATCATCTACTTCTTTTGATGCGTTTTTATATTTTCTCCTTTCATTAATTAAATTTAGTATCTTCTGTGTTATCCAAAGATTTCTAATACTTCTTACATATTTGATCCTCTGCTACCTTCACTATTTCTTCTCTCGAGGCTATCTATTCGTCTTCTACTGTATTGCTTTCCCATGTTCTAGTGAACTGCTGTAATGCTCCCTCTGAAACTCTCAACTTCTGGTTCGATCAACTTATCCAAGTCCGATCTCCTTAATTTCCAACCTGTTTGCAATTTCTTCAGCTTTAATGTACAGTTCATAACAATAAAATTGTGGTCAGAATCCACATCTGCCCCTGGAAATCTCTCACAAATCTGGTTCCGCAATCTCTATCTTACCATTATATAATAGGGTGTGCCTAGGTCTCTCCCAACGTACACGACTTTCTTTTATGATTCTTAAACCATTCTCTATGCAAAATTCTACGAGGCAGCTTCCTCTTTCATTCTTTTACCCTAGTCCATATTTACATACAATTTTTCCTTCTCTTCCTACTACTGAATTCCAGTCCATCATTACAATCAAATTTTCGTCTCCCGTAACTATCTAAATAATTTCTTTCATCTCATCATACATTTCTTAAATATCTTCATCGTCTGTGAAACCAGATGGCGTATGAACTTGTACTACTGTGGTGAGTGTTTGCTTTGTGCTCTTTTTCGGTACTGCATTCTATGGCTATGAGTCAACGCTGTTGGTAGTATCAGAATCACTTCCGCCATATGATAGCTCCAAACACTTCCGTCTCGTATGACAGCTCCAAATTGTTGAAACGCTCAATAACATATTGTTGCTATCACGTATCTTTCAACAAAGCTTGAAAACTGAGCTGACTCCAGTAATTATCAAACCTGTAAAAGCAGTCTTAGTCATAGAACACAAGCACAACCTACAAGAGTACAGTGGAACAGAATTGTACAGGTCCTAGCACCGAAAAGGTTGTACAGAGAGGCCATAGAAATTCAAAGTGCGACCGCAAGAGAGAGATTACAGACCGGATAAGTTTCGAAACGCCAGTTTACAATCTTGTTCTCGTTGTAGCGTAAACATCACAAGGGGCAATGTTTCTGTTTGAATACATGTTGTAATTGCTTTAAAAAGGCCGAACATGGGGCTGAGATGCGCAAAACGAAGCATAACCAACACAAGTCAAGACACTCAAGCATACTGCAATGGTTAAAAATTAAATCAACTAATGTTCCTAACGAACAAGTGCAAATTCAAAAACTTCCATGGACGAAACGTAACGTGATTGTCATCTTTTCTGTCACTAACAAATCGTCATCTACGGCTCTTCGAGTTAACGAAATGACAATCAATATTCAAATTGACAGGGTCTTCACTTCCAAACAGCCTGTTACTGTACCGAAATTTAGGAATGGCAAAGTTAACAGCAATTGGGAGAGTCCAATGAAAGGACAATGTTGCAACAGATGTTATGTACAAACACGTTACGGAACAGGCTACATTTGTTGTTGTGAATTCCAATAATACAAAGAATTCTATTGAATGCTTTGAGCTTTGCCAATCATCACGAGGGGGCAAATCAAATTCAAAGTGATATTCTGAATGGGCAGTTGGCTCAGGTGTAGCAGAAATATAGTGATATTTTTTTCTCAAGCAGGAAGCATTATCAACGGCTTTTTATATATAAAGGCATGTATCACAGTGAAGCGGAATGCGGTGTCAAAATTTTGCTGAACCCGAATGTGGTGAGAAACTTTGCAAAACACGTAACATTTCGCTTATTTTAAAGGGTAAAGCAAGTATTCGAACGTCTTGAACAGAATGACACCAATCATAGCTGTACAGAAATCGAACAGCACATTATGCATATGCAGAGATTTCGAAGCGACGGTTAATGCAGAATATTACTGACTCAATCCTAGCCCCAAGCCGGAAGTTAGCCGATGTGAGAATTTTGCCAACGTGAAGCTTAAATACACATATCTGCAAACCGTTTTGGACGACGCGCAGAGATTTATGGTGATAAATACACTATTTGGTCTCCACCACTACCAAAGGCATTTGCCAACACACTGTATTTGTTCCAGATATATTTCAACAATTAGTCTGGAAAGCTCCAAACGCTGTAAACTACCTTGACCGAATCCGTTTTCTACAACCGATAAATCTGAAATACAACAAAGTGCAATACTTGCGACACATACCGTGCCCACAAGGCATCAAGCCAGCACCGCAACATAATGACGCCTTTAAAAATCTTCCCACTCCCGAGGACGTCAAGCAATTACGTTCCGTATTAACAAATAAATTGTTGTTGTTGTTGTTGTGGTCTTCAGTCCTGAGACTGTTTTTGATGCAGCTCTCCATGCTACTCTATCCTGTGCAAGCTTCTTCATCTCCCAGTACCTACTGCAACCTACATCCTTCTGAATCTGCTTAGTGTATTCATCTCTTGGTCTCCCTCTACGATTTTTACCCTCCAAGCTGTCCTCTAATGCTAAATTTGTGATCCCTTGATGCCTCAATACATGTCCTACCAACCGATCCCTTCTTATAGTCAAGTTGTGCCACAAACTTCTCTTCTCCCCAATCCTATTCAATAACTCCTCATTAGTTACGTGATCTACCCACCTTATCTTCAGCATTCTTCTGTAGCACCACATTTCGAAAGCTTCTATTCTCTTCTTGTCCACACTAGTTATCGTCCATGTTTCACTGCCATACATGGCTACACTCCATACAAATACTTTCAGAAACGACTTCCTGACACTTAAATCTATACTTGATGTTAACAAATTTATCTTCTTCAGAAACGCTTTCCTTGCCATTGCCAGTCTACATTTTATATCCTCTCTATGTCGACCATCATCAGTTATTTTGCTGCCCAAATAGCAAAACTTATTTACTACTTTAAGTGTCTCATTTCCTAATCTAATTCCCCCAGCATCACCCGATTTAATTTGACTACATTCCATTATCCTCGTTTTGCTTTTGTTGATGTTCATCTTATATCCTCCTTTCAAGACACTGTCCATTCCGTTCAACTGCTCTTCCAAGTCCTTTGCTGTCTCTGACAGAATTACAATGTCATCGGCGAACCTCAAAGTTTTTATTTCTTCTCCATGAATTTTAATACCTACTCCGAATTTTTCTTTTGTTTCCTTTACTGCTTGCTCAATATACAAATTGAATAACATCGGGGAGAGGCTACAACCCTGTCTCACTCCTTTCCCAACCACTGCTTCCATTTCATGCCCCTCGACTCTTATAACTGCCATCTGTTTTCTGTACAAATTGTAAATAGCCTTTCGCTCCCTGTATTTTACCTCTACCACCTTCAGAATTTGAAAGAGAGTATTCCAGTTAACATTGTCAAAAGCTTTCTCTAAGTCTACAAATGCTAGAAATGTAGGTTTGCCTTTTGTTAATCTTTCTTCTAAGATAAGTCGTAAGGTTAGTATTGCCTCACGTGTTCCAACATTTCTACGGAATCCAAACTGATCTTCCCCGAGGTCGGCTTCTACCAGTTTTTCCATTCGTCTGTAAAGAATTCGCGTTAGTATTTTGCAGCTGTGACTTATTAAACTGATAGTTCGGTAATTTTCACATCTGTCAACACCTGCTTTCTTTGGGATTGGAATTATTATATTCTTCTTGAAGTCTGAGGGTATTTCGCCTGTCTCATACATCTTGCTCACCAGATGGTAGAGTTTTGTCAGGACTGGCTCTCCCGAGGCCATCAGTAGTTCTAATGGAATGTTGTCTACTCCCGGGGCCTTGTTTCGACTCAGGTCTTTCAGTGCTCTGTCAAACTCTTCACGCAGTATCTTATCTCCCATTTCGTCTTCATCTACATCCTCTTCCATTTCCATAATATTGCCCTGAAGTACTTCGCCCTTGTATAAACCCTCTATATACTCCTTACACCTTTCTGCCTTCCCTTCTTTGCTTAGAACTGGGTTGCCATCTGAGCTCTTGATATTCATACAAGTGGTTCTCTTCTCTCCAAAGGTCTCTTTAATTTTCCTGTAGGCAGTATCTATCTTACCCCTAGTGAGACAAGCCTCTACATCCTTACATTTGTCCTGTAGCCATCTCTGCTTAGCCATTTTGCACTTCCTGTCGATTTCATTTTTGAGACGTTTGTATTCCTTTTTGCCTGCTTCATTTACTGCATTTTTATATTTTCTCCTTTGATCAATTAAATTCAATATTTCTTCTGTTACCCAAGGATTTCTATTAGCCCTCGTCTTTTTACCTACTTGATCCTCTGCTGCCTTCACTACTTCATCCCTCAGAACTACCCATTCTTCTTCTACTGTATTTCTTTCCCCCATTACTGTCAATTGTTCCCTTATGCTCTCCCTGAAACTCTCTAAAACCTCTGGTTCTTTCAGTTTATCCAGGTCCCATCTCCTTAAATTCCCACCTTTTTGCAGTTTCTTCAGTTTCAATCTGCAGTTCATAACCAATAGATTGTGGTCAGAATCCACATCGGCCCCTGGAAATGTCTTACAATTTAAAACCTGGTTCCTAAATCTCTGTCTTACCATTATATAATCTATCTGATACCTTTTAGTATCTCCAGGATTCTTCCAGGTATACAACCTTCTTTTATGATTCTTGAACCAAGTGTTAGCTATGATTAAGTTATGCTCTGTGCAAAATTCTACAAGGCGGCTTCCTCTTTCATTTCTTCCCCCCAATTCATATTCACCTACTATGTTTCCTTCTCTCCCTGTTCCTACACTCGAATTCCAGTCACCCATGACTATTAAATTTTCGTCTCCCTTCACTACCTGAATAATTTATTTTATTTCGTCATACATTTCATCTATTTCTTTATCATCTGCAGAGATAGTTGGCATATAAACTTGTACTACTGTAGTAGGCATGGGCTTTGTGTCTATCTTGGCCACAATAATGCGTTCACTATGCTGTTCGTAGTAGCTAACCCGCACTCCTATTTTTTTTATTCATTATTAAACCTACTCCTGCATTACCCCTATTTGCTTTTGTATTTATAACCCTGTAATCACCTGACCAAAAGTCTTGTTCCTCCTGCCACCGAACTTCACTAATTCCCACTATATCTAACTTTAACCTATCCATTTCCTTTTTAAATTTTCTAACCTACCTGCCCGATTAAGGGATCTGACATTCCACGCTCCGATCCGTAGAACGCCAGTTTTCTTTCTCCTGATAACGACGTCCTCTTGAGTAGTCCCCGCCCGGAGATCCGAATGGGGGACTATTTTACCTCCGGAATATTTTACCCAAGAGGACGCCATCATCATTTAATCATACAGTAAAGCTGCATGTCCTCGGGAAAAATTTCAGCTGTAGTTTCCCCTTGCTTTCAGCCGTTCGCAGTACGAGCACAGCAAGGCCGTTTTGGTTAATGTTGCAAGGCCAGATCAGTCAATCATCCAGACTGTTGCCCTGCAACTACCGAAAAGGCTGCTGCCCCTCTTCAGGAACCACACGTTTGTCTGGCCTCTCAACAGATACCCCTCCGTTGTGGTTGCACCTACGGCACGGCCATCTGTTTCGCTGAGGCACGCAAGCCTCCCCACCAACGGCAAGGTCCATGGTTCATGGGGGGAAATTGTTAGCGGAAGTTTTTCCCTCGTGTAGCCTCCATCAATGAATCGTTGCGGAAGCTGTTACGTAAAGGCAGTAAATGGAACTGGAACAGTGAATACCAACACGCATTTAGCAAACGGTGTTTGCTTGACGCCAAATGTTTTACGACATATTAAGATCCGAACAAAATGCTCACAACTGCTGCAGATAGTTCAGACTATAGTTGCCGTTGTGTCGTATCAGTATCATTACGTTCACTTCTAAGACTATGACAGTAGCACAAAGAAATTACAGTCTGACCGAGGAGGAGGGTCTTGAGTTTGCAGAAGCTGTTACGCAAAGGCAGCAAATGGAACTGGAACAGTGAATACCAACACGCATTTAACAAACGGTGTTTGCTTGACGCCAAATGTCTTACGAATTGAGATACGAATAAAATGCTCACAATTGCTGCAGATAGTTCAGACTATAGTTGCCGCTGTGTCGTATCAGTATCATGGAAACTACTAATTACGTTCACTTGTAAGACTATGACAGTGGCACAAAGAAATTACAGTCTGATCGAGAAGGAGGGTCTTGAGTTTATATTTTCCCTCAAGAATTTTTATGATTACATCTAGAGACGTTATTTTCTCCTCCTTACAGACGACAAGCCCTTAGTGGCTATCTTTGCAGCTACTGATACTGTTCCTACATGGAAAGCTCAACGTCTGCAGCGCTGGGCGCTACTTCTGTCGAATTACGACGAAGAAAGTATCTTCTGGTCCACAGCACAACACGTGAACGCAGTCTGTCAATAGGGCAGGACAAAAAGTCTGGCTCATCAGCTGATGTTTCTTTTGCAGATATCAGTACTCAGGACAGAGTGGAAAATTTCCCAGTAAATTCAAATTTAATTGCAAATTCTTACCTGAGGACCCAGTTTTCTCTAAGACTAAACAGTATACTCAAACGAAATGACCTAATGGTAAGAAGTTACTCATTCAACCGGAGATTAAATCTTACTGGAATATGAGGGATGCAATTACAGTGCATAAAGATGTCATTCTGATACAGTCAGAATCAAGCAAGACACGAGGGGTTATTCCTACTGTGCTTAAATCTAAGTTAGTGCACATGCTACATCAATGCCATTCGGGGCACAGATCGTACCAAACGCATTGCCAGATAGCATTGCTACCGGAATAATATTGACGGAGACACTGAAATGATGTCAGCTAAATGTCACTTATGTCAAAAATACCAGTCAGCTTGCCTCAGCAATATTTTCTGTGGCCACGGGCATCAGAACCCTGATGACGCCTGCATATTGATTTTTCAGGACCGTTTCTCGGAAGAAGCTACTGGCTCATCCTCATCCATCCTTTCTCCAAATTTCCATCTGTGAGACAGATGTCACCGATATCTTCAACAAAGACTATTCAGACTTTGTCAAATATATTCTCTATTTAAGGATTGCTGAAATCAATTGTCACTAACAACGGCACGTAATTTTCTTCTCAAGAATTTGAACTGTTTTGTGAAACTAACGACATTTCACAGTTTAGGGCGGCACCGTTTTATCCCAAGGCCAACAGATTCATTAAAAGAGTGGAAAAAACTTTCGAGTCGCACATGACGAAGCTGGTTCAGCCGTTCAATAAAGACAGTGCTTCACTGATCTTCCTCTCTCAGTACAGAGCCACACCACACGATGCACAATCTCTAGCTGAGAAACTCAACGGAAGATCTCATCGAACATCAATGTCAGTTTTAAAACCACTCGTGCGTCCACAAGCCGAGCTTCGACAACAGATGCAACAAACATTTTTTGAACTGATTGATGCGGTATCATTTGAATGTACAAATTAGGCAAAAAGACATTAGCACCAGGCAGAGTCATAGAGCAAATCGGCAATGTCGCGTATAAAATTAAACATTCAAATGAAGTTTCAATGCGCCATAAAAATCAAATAGGACCACACCGCATTCACTGCATGGAGGCAGAAATCCAAGGCCAATTTTGTTTTACACAACCAGAAGACACGTATGCAGCCAGCTTCCCCCATCAGCCCACCAAGCCAGTGCTGGACGTCGTGCCTCCTAGCTCAGACCCGCCAATGGACGTCGGAATGGCAAACGCTTGACTATTGTTTTGAGCGGATTTCTCACAGTGCTGCAGGCGAATGCCAGGGGGAGCAACATACATGTAGCAGCAAGCAAAGAAGGTGGAGGCTAATTAAGGCAGCCTGCTTCATCAACTGCACTTCCTCAAACCACCCCCTAGAGAGCCTACAGGCTCTCTACCACCCCTCCCCCCCCTCCCCCAACGGGAATGATGATGTGTACCAAGCTAAGGGTTGTCATCTGAATGGCGAAAGTCAGGTTTTGAAGGACCATTCTTATTACGAAAAAATCTGAAGGTAGTAAAAACAGTATGAACAAGCAATGATAATTGTGTTGGCGTAAGCTGTCGCCAGCACACTGGTCGGCAAAGATGTAGCGCAAAGATCGATAGTAGGCGCTGGATGAAGCCCGGCCACCACGAGAGAGTCCAAAGACACACCGACAAGCAACTCGCCGACAATGCCCTCTCGACGTATTTAGACCGCCGCCACTGCGCCGCCGACCGGAAGGCCTCACTGACTCACTTCTAGTTTGGCATCAGTTCGATCGCAGAGCGACCTTGCTTGGTAGCAGGCTAAGATTGCACGTAGCGACCAGAATAGTATAATAGCAAGATTACTGATACTGTCTGCAAGAGGACTACTACTGTCAAGTTTTCACCACAGGGCATGGACTCTATTAAAGTTAAGTAACCGCTATCTGTTCATGTAAATAAAAAACCGTATTAATCTATATGTGCTTTCGTGTTGTAGAAAGAGAATACCGGCCACCCACGATAACATCCTCTCCCTTGCTTCCTACGGTACAAGACTCTACAATAGCAGAATTTATTAATCACCTAAGCAGAATTCATAGTGGACAGTCTTTTGAATGGTGGTGTGATGAATTCTTTACATACTTGAGGACTGAAAGAATACGACAAGTGTCATCTATCATTTTCAGAACATAACGCCTTTTTGCCTTATTCTTTGTACCTTGTTTTCTTGCTAAGCGTCAAACACAGAAGATTATTTTTCTCCTCATATAATTCTGATGTTTTTCACTGTTGAAACATTTTTCATTAGAACACGTTTATCAATATACGTCCTTATTTAAGCATAACATACGATTTTTCTCTGTAAACATAAACGCCCTTTTGCTATCAGATATTTCGTCTCTGTTGTAGGAGAACAGTAGTAGGTAAAAAATACTAGGACCCTGTGTAACGTTTCAGTGAGTCACCAAAACAAAACAAGCAACACAATAAAGATTAATACGAGACTAAAGCACAAAATACATTTCTATAACCAGAGTGAGCTCGGGTAAAATAGGTTTACTTCCGACGCTAACAGACTCCGTTATAGTCCCCTCTTTTTGCGCTTGCGCGGTGTGCAGTACACTCGGCACAACCTATAGACGATTGACGGCATAGACACACTTGCATTGTGGTTCTTGCTGATTTACACGCAGGCACGAAAGGCGCACGCAGTTCGAGCAGTCAGTTTTGACCACGAAGCTTCTCATGTAAAACGAGCTTCAGCGAAGGAAAAGGTAGTAAGTATTTTTATTACGTCTGGCAACACACGATGGTACTCAGACCAAGCACAGGTCTGTCACTGAAGCGGCCCTGCCTGGAATTAATGTGCACATCCAGACACAAACGTACGCAAATTAATGTGTCAATTACAGGTTTAGTAGCCTCAGCGTAGTAACGTTCCGTTGTGAAACAACTCACGAATTTTTTTGAGAGAGCAACACAGACAGATAACAAAAATAAAACAATATTGTCACTGCATAGCGGATCCTGTAAAACGTAACAGCACTGCACGGCGACAACGCATTTTGCAACAGCGCGGTCATTCAGAAACGTGCTTACGCCCAGGTTAGGAAATGACAAATGAAATATATCGACGATGGTTGCGAGTTAAGAAAACTGAAGGTTCACTATCGTGACAGCGCTAGTATTTAGGTAGCTTTACTTTACAGTCCTTTCCACGAGGCACGTCGCAGTTGGCTCTCCGAATGTGCGCATAATTCCAGGATTTTATCATTCTGGTTCTCAGTGCTTCGCGCAAGTACCCTTGTAGCGTCTTTTGAAAGGTCCGCGCGTGACGCCTAGCTGGTTTCCAGCAGCGTCCTGTCCTGTCCTGTCCTGTCACCGTCTGTGGGTCGGCGGTGGCGAGCGTCCGGCGGGCGGGCGTTGCGGCTTCCGGGCTGGCAACAGCGCGGCGCGTCCGACACTCGGCTGACCGGACACCGGCTGCCGGCCGACAACTGCTGGAGCCGTCTTCCAAAGGCCTACTCGCAACTCACAACGGCCAGTGATGTCACGTGATGTGACGACCGAACGGGACACGGCGATTAAACTCAGTGGCACTAATGGCGTGCCGTGGCGATTAAAAAGGAGCCGCGTATACTGAGAACTGCAGCTGTCAAAGTTTCCCGTAAACGGATACAACAGACCAACGACGTTCCGCCAGAAAGAAACGCGTCGGCGGTTGGCGCGTTGCTTCATTCCTTACCCGCATTCCGTTCGTAATACGCTACGTGTCCTACACTAGGACCACTCCAGTCTTTCATTGCAGTATGAGAAAAACTAGCCGGTGGATAGAGAGATAAAAACTAAAACGCGAGAAAATGAGCACCGAATGCAAGACGAAAAAGCACGGTTATGCAGGAGACGGGATAATATAGAGAGCTACTATTAATCAACGTACTTTGGGAACTAGAAACACTGCCATTGCTATCTTATTTTAAGAGGGTCCTTAAAACTTATAACGTAGTTAAACACCAACTTTTCAGAAATGTAGTCATTTGTTTTCAAGTCGTACGAGCGATTCATTCTCTCGAACTACTCAATGAAGGCTCCACTACATGATTGCCTTCACGAATTCGTTCAGAAATTCAGAAGAAGGAAATCACAGATGCTGACACTGGAAGGCAGGATATCCTGACAAATGGTGTGGCTCACAAACGAACAGACCAAAGAATGATGTAAAACATACTCTGCAAACAAAATGCTGATGAATGTGTATAATTGGTGAAAAGGAAGTATGGATGTGCTGCAGGAGAAAAATTCCAAATGTCCTATCCAGTGCATGAAGGGGTATTGTACTGAAGGATGATGTGGAGTGGAAATTGCGCATACCTGAACATGGCAGACAAAACTACTTCCCGAGTTTAGATGCGATGCTCAAGAACGCATTTCACTTTCGAGAAGGTGCTACGCCTGGATATTCTTCTCTACGCTAGGTCCAAAGACAGCACCTACCAGGCCCACCCTCGATACTTTCTAAATGGCTATGATCCCACATGCAACAGAAAAGTGCGTATTACTGTTTAGCTCGCCCTCGTCAGCAAGACTGGAAGGAGGGACAAAAGACCACGGTCTGGCGGCCCGTCAGAGACGTGTCCATTAAGGCGCGTCCACACGCCAACGAGCGAGATTTGCTTAGCGTACAGGCGGAGATCGGAGCCACTGAAGCGGTTGGCATTGGTTGCGGTTCGGTCTCTGGCGGTAACATCAAAGCGTTGGCGGTTGGTTGGCCTTGGGACCCTGCCCCTAGTGTGGACGCAGTGTCGAATGTTTGTTGGTTCAGTAGATATCTGTTGTGCCCCTAGAACGGATGGGTATTTAAGTTTTTCAGGACATTCACAACTCGCACTTAATATGTTTTATTGACTGGTCTCGCTCTTTAATTTAACAAGAGCGTCATCAGAAACTCTGGAATTTACAGTTTAAATTACAGTGGTTGGCTGTTAAGTTAAAGAGCGAAACCGCCCAATAAAACATACTGAGTGCGACTTGACGCTGTCCTCAACAACTTTCAACAGTTGCTGTTCCCCAGCACACAAAGCATGCTCACGCAAAGGGTGTGTAATGATTGTGTTTACAAATACTGGAGTACGGAGTGTAATATGGAGAGAGCATTAAAGCTGATACATCGCGAACGGGAATATTTATGGGTCCCTCCGAACTGCGATTATAAAAACAAGTTGAAAAGACTAGACGTTCGGAAGAAAATAATTCAGCTATTAGAACGTGACATGCACGATGTGAAAAAGAAATTGTCTTTACTGACATCTTTTCGCCGTGAACGACAAAGAGGAACAAACAAAACTGGGAGTGACTTTCCGCTACAGGTACAGCTCACCTAAAAGATGTGTTATCTTTGGAAATTTTAGAGCCTGCACAATGCAAGAACAATTCGAAATCTGTAGCTTTTATTACGGAAAAAATTATGAAATAGCCCATATTACAATTCAGCTTTAAGGTAGACATTAATCTTGTCTATCCACACGGCTCCCTACTTTTTAAATGACAGATCGTCCAACGGCGTCGTTTCTTTTTTTCTTTTGATCAGCCTCTTGACTCCAAATAAATACTGCTCTTCTTTCCTCATAATATCGGCCTACGAAATTTCAATTAAAATTCTACTTTATAACAATAACAAAACGGGAGCAACGTTGTCAAGTTATCCCTTCGTTTGGTGTCGATGAGAAGCCGAGCGCCAGTGCATCGGGGACCAACGTTCGACCGAATCCAGCCTCTGGCCTAACTTGTGCGCGGCTTTAAAAAACACAGCGCACCCGTCATCCCCCGTCCTTACCAACTGCTGCAGCTGGGCTAAATGTCTGTACAGGCTACATTTGCCAGAGAATTTACTTCTTGCTTGAATTCACTGAACCACACCGGCCATCGGGTGTTTGTCCTAAAATACTATATGCAACTATCCAGGACTCTTTTGGAATAGAAAAAGCGCATGGCAATACTGACATTGAGTACAACAGCTGACAGACACTTAACACGGTTTGGAACACGACTGGTGCTATTCTATTCCTTGTAACACTCATACGTTGTTGACGATTGCTGAAAGAGATTACACTGGTTTTCGCTAGCAAGCGCCTCGGACCCTGGATGTAGTCTTTCTAAAAAAATTTTACAGCTATGTTTGTCTAGTTATGGCAAGAACATCAATTTTTTTCTTTCGACACACGCTGTCGCGCAAAACATCGAGTATTGTAACACGATAGTGAAACAAACGCACTTTAAAATCGGCCTCATCATCGAAGATGACAAATAGTACAAAACCAACAGATTACATTTGCTCCCTATTAAATTTTGTTCTTGTGGAAATTCCCAGTAAATTTCAATGTGGCGACTTTGGGGCTCGACAATTACAGAGAAAACTCACCAGACCCATAGGTTTGCATGGATGTTTTCTGTGACTTAACAAAGACTTTTCGCTGTAGACACCACGCTTCACTGCTAAATAATTTACAATATTGCGAAATTAGGCGTAACGTAGTCACTTAGATCGTTACTGTGAAGCAGGAGACAAAAGATTGCTTTATATTTTCACATGGTAGGTCACGAGTAAGCAGGCGCCTGGCTGCTGTGACTTGGCGTATGATGCAAGTATTATGGTTACATACTGATAGTCACGTAGGTAATATAGGAACTCGGAAGAGAAGAACTCCTGATGCACAACTAGCATCGGGTGCATTCAACACCTCTGATTTTTTGTCAGGACTATCCATTGTTGAAGCCGGACACAGATGGCAGCCGTACGGCACACACAACCATAGCGGCGAGACGGAGGACTTTTTCATTCTAAAAATGGTGACGCTACACCATAAGAACAGCAGGTAATCGTTCTTTCCATTTGCGTGGTGTGACACCGACTGAAACTCATCATCAACTGAGTGAGACACGGGGCGACTGTGTCATGGCTGTGTTTAACGTGCTTTCGTGGGTGCGGCAGTTCAAACAAGGCAGAACGTCGTGTGACAACAAACGGAGACAATCGCGGCCGCGCACGAGCAAGTCTGGGGACGATCGAACTTGTGGAAGAAGTTGTGTTGGTGGATCGTCGAACAATTGTGGAACACGTCGCCTCCAAAGCTGGCGTTTCCGTGAGATGTGTGCACACGGTCCTACATTACCACCTGCCCTCCAGGTGGGTGCCAAGAATGTTGACGGCCGGCCACAAGGCTGCACGCGCGGCAAGTCGCCAGCCAATGCTGAGCCCCGACTACGGCACGAAGGGGACTTTCTTGACATCCATTGTGGCGACGGGTAAGGCAAGGATGCCGTTTTCAAATCCTGACACCGCCACCAAAAAATTCCGGTAAGCGTCAGAGATGAAAAAATTATGTTGCCACGTTCTAAAACAGCGGTGGCGTAATCCTTACTGTGTTTCGAAGAGCACTGCGGTGACAGGCGCGTCCTACCGAGATGTTTTGAAGAACAAGCTCCTTTCAGAACTGCGTGAAAAAACGAACAGAAAAATCTACAAATACGCTCTTTCACCAAGACAACGCCTCAGCGCATCGGGCGAACGTGACACTGCAGTTTCTTCGTGATAACTTTGAAGAGATTTCTCACCTGACCTGGTTCCTAGAGACATTTGGTTGCTCCCAACGACGAAAGACACTCTCCGTGGTCGCACACTCACTAGCCGTGGCGCCACTGCATCGGCGATTTTCCAGCGGTCACACCAGGCTCTAATCCACCTCATACGCAGTCGTGTGCGCTGACTGTTCAAATAGCCGAAGCACTGAATATTATAATTATATTATTAATTATATTGTTATTGTATAATTATAATTATTTTGATAACTAATTAATTACTTACGTTAATACTATAATTTTAGTAAACCTTGTATACCACGGGACAAGCTGATCTCGATGACACAACTGGTAGCATTTGAAATTAAAAGAATTAATATTAAAGACTGAAATCACAACTGGTAACTGTTTAAACTGAAAGAACAGGTGTTGAAGTAATTTATATTATTATAAGCAAACTTTTCTAAAAGTAACTAGTTTCTGGTTGTAACCTCTACCTTCACACTTTGGTGGACCATCATTGCACAATTAAAGGAACTGAAATTTCATTCTTCTGTCCTGGGAAGCAAATTTGGTAACGACTTCCTCAAATAAATGGTCCTTCTTTCCGAGTTCTCGTACTGGGCGAGTTTCAATAGCAAGGTGAGAGAGTTTCTCTTCTCCAATAGAATTTCGAGATTTGCTTCTGATTATCTTCCAGATGAAAACAACTTTTTTGCTGATGAGGTACTCATAGAAATTTATACAGTAACGACACTAACAGATTAAATTGCTGAAAACTTTTGTTTGGTACTCAAATAGCGCTCTCGTGGTTTTAGTTTTGAGCTCTTCAGTAGTGTACACTATAGTCAGCTAATTTTTCAATCGAATAACTGGTTATAGTATAGTCCATAGTTTTTATGTGGCAATAAATTGAAAAATCAATTTAATCTTGAAATCTTAAATCCAAGTGGGTATCAATGTCATCAAACACTTTGCAACAGATGCGTTTATAGTTCATATTTTTTGTGTTCCCCTATTTGAGACACGGTTTCTAGGAAACGACGTTGACAGTCGTTACGTTGTGCGACTATGGAGCGGCGAGTTTCTTGAATTTTTTTTTTTTTTTGCTTGTTTCTTGTTACTAGAAAATATCACTTGTTTGGTTCTGCAGGGCGTTTTACAGCACATCACTGTAGATAATGTAGTCAAATGAGTTCAAGAGAAAACAAATTTGACATCTTCTAACATTGCCACAAGCCCTTAGTGTTCACCTGCGACAGTGAGTAATTTCCCTCGCACTGGACAGGCATGTGAAAGACAACGTTGCAAAAATGTATCCAAAAATTTAATATGTTTAGAAAATCTTGGGGGGAAAAAACTGCATATCCATCATGCGAGTTAAAAAATATTTTAGACTTCGGTATTTGGCTGGTGTTTTGAGACAAAATGAGGTTTAGTACATGAGCGTAACAGCGAAAAATAAATACTTCAGGAAGTATGAGTGGTTTTTTTTTTTTTTTGGCTGCATTCAGGTTTCCCACCATAGCTGCCCCACCGTCAAACATTTGTGCAATCAATTCTTCATTAGATTTGAATTCTGATGAGAAGTGCAGGGTAAGATCAGCAGCAGTCTGGGGACGTGTATTACTACTTACATCACAGAACGCAAAGAGTTTTTCCTTTATCTCTCCTTCACATACATAACGCTGGGAAATAGAAAACTGTTCTTTATTGGACACATCTGAGGTTTCGTCAGCCATGGTGGCTACAAAAAGAACATCCACAATACCCCACTCCGTAGCTGATAAAACGGTTGAACCTACGACTTGTATTAATCACTATGAATTCGGTTAGAAATTCCTTTAAATACAGCAGAGATTTATATGTCTACGCCGAAAGAGGATCACTCTTTAGTTTACTTCAACAATTTCATGTAACTTACCTGATTAACAGAATTACTTGTTTCGTCGTGTCATCGAAAGACCAACTTTTTTTCCTCTCTCTCTCTCTCTCTCTCTCTCCGGTATCTGCACCATCGCAGCAGCATCACGAGTAGTCCACCTGGTATCTGAAATAAGGATGTGCAGCCATTCGAGTTTCCACCAACTCCTCTACCTACCAGTGGATCCAAATGTGCAAATGGAGGTATACAAGCAGACAGTGACTGCCATTAACTGGTAGAAATCCTAAGTGTTAAACAGTGTTAAAGTGCAGTTTGCATGTGTGGAGTCACGTGATGTCGCACATCAATGCTCAAACGACAATGGAGAATTACCTGGCTCGTCCTCCCCAGCACATCTGCTCCTTCCGTTTGCAGTAGCAAGCTACTATAGCCCCCTTAAGCATTAAATCCCTAAACGCAGAGTTTAGCTTCGGAAATGATACAGTCCGAATTTACGGCATACAAAAAATTCATTGCAAAATACTGCACAGCTGTTGATGTAGTACGAAAAGCATCTGTGAATTCCTTTTAAAGATGACTCTTTGGGTTCTATGATGCAGGTAGTGATACACGACCCAAGGCTATTGCTGATCTTATCCCGCACTTCTTATCAAAATTCGAATGGAATATTGATCGCACAAATTTTTGACGGTGTGGTGACTATGGTGGGAAACCTGAATGGATCTCAAATGATTTCTGATACAGGAAAAAAGAAATCACTGCATCCACTGTATTAAAATATGTAATAATAAATAATCTTTCCAGTCTCCCACCACCTCCCAAAGCCCACCGTCTGGCCATAGAGGAGCATTCCCCTCGTAGCTCAGTACCACCCAGGACTGGAGCAACTCAATTACATTCTCCCACCCACTGCACTTCCCACCTCTCCCACAGTGGTATTCCGCCGTCCACCAAACGTACACAATATACTCGTCCATCCTTACAAAACCCCTGCTCCCAATCCTTTACCTCATGGCTCGTTGTTGTTGTTGTTGTTGTTGTTGTTGTTGTTGTTGTGGTGGTCTTCAATCCTGTTTGATGCAGCTCTCCATGCTACTCTATCCTGTGCAAGCTTCTTCATCTCCCAGTACTTACTGCAACCTACATCCTTCTGAATCTGCATAGTGTATTCATCTCTTGGTCTCCCTCTACGATTTTTACCCTCCACACTGCCCTCCAATACTAAATTGGTGATCCCTTGATGCCTCAGAACATGTCCTACCAACCGATTCCTTCTTCTGGTCAAGTTGTGCCACAAACCTCTCTTCTCCCCAATCCTATTCAATACTTCCTCATTAGTTACGTGATCTACCCATCTAATCTTCAGCATTCTTCTGTAGCACCACATTTCAAAAGCTTCTATTCTCTTCTGACCTCATGGCTCATACCCCTATAATAGACCTAGATGCAAGACCTGTCCTATACATCCTCCCACCACCACCTTCTCCAGTCTGTTCACTAACATCACCTATGCCATCAAAGGCAGGGTTATCTGAGAAACCAGTCAGGCGGTCTACAAGCTAAGCTGCAACCACTGTGCTGCATTCTATGCAGGTATGACAACCAACAAGCTGTCTATCCGCATGAATGGCCACTGACAAACTGTGGCCAAGAAACAAGTGGACCACCCTGTTGCTGAACATGCTGCCAAACATGATATCCTTCATTTCAATGACTGCTTCACAGCCTGTGTCATATGGATCCTAGCCACCAACACCAGCTTTTCTGAACTGCAAAGGTGCGAACTTTCCCTGCAATACACCCTACGTTCTCATAACGCTTCTGGTCTAAACCTTCGTTAGTCGCTGTCCTCACCCATCCAGCTCCTTCCCTGCTCCCATTCCAGCACTACACAGCCATCATTCCACCACCACACCGAGTCTTTTTTATTTTATTCTTTATTCTTTATTTTTTTCTCTTTTTCTCTATTTCTCTCTATGTCTCTCCTTTTCCGTCACTCCCCCCCCCCTCCCCATCTCTCCCCTGCCCGACGCCCAATCTGCAGCACTTCACTGTCCGCCACCCCCGCCATGCCATCCTTCCCCTTCCCTGCCCCAGCCTCCTCCATTCCCCCACCCAGTCGCCACTCCCATCAGCTCTGGTGCTGCTGCTCGCAGTGTGGTTTCAGTTGCCTGAGACTGTAGTCGTGTGTGTGTGTGTGTGTGTGTGTGTGTGTGTGTGTGTGTCAGACTATCAGGGCTGTGGAGGACCGGAGTACTGAGCCTCAGCACCACACATTTACAGCCAAGTAAATCTGCTGTTGCACAACACTTCTGTGGCACCAGGCATCCTTTGGCATATAACAACTCAGAGTCTGGAATGTGCTCTCCCTATTCTCAAAAAAAAAAAAAAAAAAACAGGAGGACAGAGTTATTGCTACCCCACCCATTGGGTATTAATTTCCACTATCGATCATCTTTCACTGTGTACTGGCACTAGTGTTTACACTGTGTGTGTGTGGGTGTGTGTGTGGGTGTGTTTTAGTAGTAGTAACAGGGCTTGCAGCAGTCGAAATACTGGCGAGTGTCAACATTACCCAGCAGCGTTCCCGAAGTTGTTTGAATAGTCAGTTGCATTGGAACTACGACGCCTTTCTGAAAGTTTCTTACAAATGTCTACGAGCAGCTCAAACAAATTTGTAGATTTAACACACTCAAACAGGTAATAAGCATCAACACTTTTCCTTCTTGCTGAATCCATAGCCCCTTCGTAGCATCATCATCATCAGCAGCACATATTGGGAAATAATTAATTCCAGAATATTTCGGGCATCCGGACTTGGGTTTCTTGAATACGCCAACGTCTCCTATAAACAGTGAATTCATGGGCGTGTTCTAAGTAGAGGCAGATGTTTCTGTGTTCAGAAATGTTACACGGTGATTAGTAAACTTACAAAGCGACACTTACTCATCCACTCACACCCATCTCACTTGCACTTACCCACACAATTACTCTATCTTACACACTGTACGATACCGGAGAAACGTTAAAGGTACAATATCTGGGATTAAAAAATAAGTAAAATAACAGCTCAGGGAAATGTGACCGGCTGATCACTTACAAAAAGACAGTGTGAGGCAGTCACACTGTTGACACGTCAAGGACATGTCCCAAAATTTTTCGGAAAGAAGTTGGACTTATAACAACCTTCAAACTCTAACAATATTCGTTTGAATATTACTTGAAACAGAGGGTGGGTCTGTCGGTAAATCTGCCGCTGCCCTCTGGTCTGAAAATAAAACGCAATCTAGTTGGTTGGTTGGCTGGTTTGGAATGTAAAGGGACCAAACTCCAGCATCACCAGTCTCTTTTTCCTCATGCTAACAAGTCTCAAGTTAAAACAATTCCCAAATGGAGTCGTGGAAAGTAAAAGGGCATAAAGCTAACGGGGAACCACACGGAAAGAGAAAACGAAAGAAGCTAACCAAAGGGGAAAACGTACACTAACAGGAAAAGTAGTGGAAGGTATTAAAATAATATAGCAGATCGCCTGGACTGGCTGATCACAAGAATAAAAAAGGGTGAACCAGCCACTCTGCAACACACTAAAATCTCCAGCCTAAAAGAGAAGGCGAGACGAAGACCCATAGAGAAAAGACGGACACCAAGGCACACAAACAGCAAAGAAAGAGTGGTTGTCTGATTGGTTGGTTTGGGGTATAAAGGGACCAAACTACAGAGTCAGCAGTCCCTTTTTCCTGACGCAAACAAGGCTTAACGTAAGACAACATCCAAATTTAGTTTGGGAAAGTAAAAGGGGTTAAAAGGAGTGGGGAACCACAACGAAAGAGAAAACTAAAGAAACGAACAAGAAAGGGGGAAACTTACACCGCAAAAAAAGTAGAGGAAGGTATTAAAACCAGAGAGCAGATGGTCTGGGCAGGCTGATCACAAGAATAAAAGAGGATGAGCCAGTCATTCCGCAACACACTAAACTGTTCAGCCCAAAAAGACAAGGCGAGATGAAAAAGGGTGACAGAGTGAGCCAACGAATAAAACGTAAAACTAAATCTGCTGTTGAGGCATTGTCGCCCAACACCGTAGGTAGGGTGCTGGGAAGGTTAAAAGTCCGCCGCAGAGCGGCTAAAAGTGGGCAGTCCAACAAGATGTGGACGACAGTCGTAGGGGAGCCACAGCGACAACGAGGTGGGTCCTGTCCTCGCGACGGAGGTGACCATGTGTTAGCCATGTATGGCCGTTGCGGAGCCGGCAAAAGACAACAGATTCCCCTGCGAGTGGCTCGCATAGATGACCGCCGCTCAATTGTTGTCTCCTTGATAACACTGAGTTTATTTGGTGTACTGAGCGTGCGCCACTCAGATTCTCAGGTCGTGAAAACTTTGCGACGAAAGACCGATCGCAAATCGGTCTCCGGCAGGCCTATCACTTGTAGCCTGTTTGGCCAGGAGGTCAGCAAGTTCATTGCCCGGTATCCCGACGTGTCCTGGTGTCCAAATGAAGGTCACCTAATGTACATTAGTGCAGAGGGCATAAAGAGACTCCTGGATAGTCATTACCAAAGGGAAGTATTGGTAGAGAGCTTGCAGGCTGCTTAAGCAGTCACTACAGGTGACAAACTCACCGGCGCAGGAGCGGATATGTTCAAGAGCGTGATAAATGGCAACCAACTCTGCAGTGAAAACGCTGCAGCCATCCGGCAAGGAGCGCTGTCCAGTATGGCCAACGTGAGCGTAAAAGAAAGACTGAGCAAGAGTTAAAATGGAGGGAGGTCGGAGGGTTGGGACGGAAGGCCAACTATGGCGCACAGTGCTCTGTACGCCAGAAGCACACGGAGGATTCTCTCGCCCGAGCAAGAAGCATGGTGGAGACACTGTAATAGTGTGGGGCATGTGCAGCTGGGGTGATATGGGATCCCTGATACGTCTAGATATGACTCTCAGGTGACACGTACGTAAGCACCCTGTCTGATCACCTGCATCCATTCATGCCCATTGTGCATTCCGACGGATTTGGGCAATTCCAGCAGGACAGGATTGCTACAGAGTGGCTGCAGGACACTTCTGAGTTCAAACAGTTCCGCTGGCCACCAAACTCCACAGACGTGAACAGTATTGAGCATATCTGGGATGCCTTGCAATGTGCTGTTCATAAGAGAACTCCATCCCCTCATACTCTTACGGATTTATGGACAGTCCTACAGGATTCATGTTGTCAATTCCCTCAAGCACTACTTCAGAAATTAGTCGAATCCAGGCCACGTCGCGTTGCGGCACTTCTGCGTGCTCACAGGTGCCCTAGACGACATTAGGCAGGTGTACCAGTTTTTTTGGCTCTTCAGTGTAAATACGAAAACATGTATGAATGAACTGTGCAAGAAGTAGGCACAGTACTACATTCTTATTTAATTACATACTTATATCAAGCTATATGTAAGATTTAATAAATAAACAAAAACGTGTGAGAGATTTGCTACATGAGTATTTTTATTTCTCTATAAAATGCCCTGTATGCTATTGTAAACACATAGTCATCACCAAGGCTGAGTGGACAAAATATCCCTAATCACGAGGTAACTGACTGGTCCTGCAACGCTACTGAAGATCAGAAGAAGAAGAAGAATGGATCACTTCTTCCCAATAAGATACATACTACCAATAATTGTTAGCCCATCTGACTGCGGCAAGACAAATGTTACGTCATGGCTAACACAACCAGGTGATCCGCTTTGAGCATCTCTGTATACTTTCAAAACCACTATTTCAGACCAAATACCAGCAGGTATCCTATGGTATTGAGGATGTAACATACATGACGTACAGTAAAAGTAGTGATATCCTGCCACTGGCCAGAATAATGCTTAACAATGTACTCATATTTCATGATGTTACTATTGGAAACCAGAATGAAATTCGGTAATATTCGGCTCTGGCTGTCATAGCTGAATGGTCAGCGTGACAAACTGCCGTTCTATAGGGCCAGGTTTCGATTCCCGGCTGGGTCGGGGATTTTCTCCGCTCAGGGACTGGGTGTTGTGTTGTCTTCTTCATCATTTCATCCCCATCCGGCGCGCAGGTCGCCCAATGTGGCGTCGAATGTAATAAGACCTGCACCAAGGCGGCCGGACCTGCCCCGTAAGGGGCCTCCCGGCCAATGACGTCGAACGCTCATTTCCATTTCCATGGTGGTTGATGTCGCATTTGAGCTAAACATATTCCACTACGATGTTGGTAAGGGATAGTGAAAATTTTATTAACACTTCCCAACAGGATAATATCAATTTAAAACACGTTTCTTAAGTGTATGTAGGCACTGATATGACATTCAATAAATTTATAACCATATTCGGAGATTTCTGGAATCACATGCGGGTTTCTGGTTAGTGTTACAATAACAAAATTGAATGATGTGTGATACAGACTAAATTCCAGTGGATTTTGATTAGAAGATAGTGTACCAATATGTAACTGTATATGTATAAGCAGTCAAATGAAAATGAGACAAATGGATTTCAAAAGTAATCACCCGAACTGTTAATACATTTATCCTATTGTATAACAAGATGGTCAACGTCTACAAAGAAAACTTTTGGTGGTTGCCCAAGTAATCATAAACTGTATGGGGAAGGATTGGGTTGGGCAGGCCCACATGTTACCCAGGCTGATTCAAGACACTGCAGAAGTTGCACTGGGAAGCCCTTACACACGCTCCATAAAGTCCTGATCTCTCCCAATGCGATTTCCATATTTTTAGAGGCCTGAACAAAGATATTCAGAAACTATACCAAGTAAATGTTAGCATCAAATGGCTCTGAGCACTATGCGACTTAACTTCTGAGGTCATCAGTCACCTAGAACTTAGAGCTAATTAAACCTAACTAACCTAAGGCCATCACACACATCCATGCCCAAGGCAGGATTCGAACCTGCGACCGTAGCGGTCGCTCGGCTCCAAACTGTAGCGCCCAGAACTGCATGGCCACTCCGGCGCGCAATGTTAGCATCAACTGTCACATGTTTATGCTCTAACATGGTTATGCCTAACTGACTCTTCACATATTTAAAAAAAAACCTCTGTGTTTTTTGTTCACGTCATCTCCTCTTCCCCTTCCTCCTCCTCCTCCTCCTCCTCCTCCTCCTCCTCCTCCAAAGGAAATCCACAGCTGTCCAGGTAAGTATGTATTTTCGCCCACACATGTTGCCTATGTTGCCCATCAAACATAGGAGAAATAATTTTAGACATGTCTTCTATATGTCTTTTGAACTGGCAACATCATCTTGCTGTCCGTTCCCAAGAGCCTCTATGCGCCATTCTGTATGCAAACTGACACACAATTACAAGTTGTATCAAAAAGAATCAATCGATTTGGCACCTCTATATTTCTGAAACTAATAAACATATACAATGAATTTTAAGCAATAATCACATACAGTCAGGTGACCTTGGAGGCCAGTAATGTGAGGCTGAATCATTTTGTCCACTGAGACCGATCCAAAATTCTGTGATTTAAAAATTCCCAGCACGCTTCTAGATGCCAGTGTGGCGTTGCCCCATCCTGTTGGCAAATGAAGTCATTCGATTCAGCGGACTCCTTGTGAAGCTACGGCGGATGCGTTTGCCGTTTGTGTCAGACACTCGGAGCCGGCCCGATGGCCGGCCGAGGTGACCGAGCGGTTCTAGCCGCTACAGTATGGAACCGCGCGACCGCTACAGTCGCAGGTTCGAATCCTGCCTCGGGCATGGATGTGTGTGATGTCCTTAGGTTAGTTAGGTTTAAGTAGTTCCAAGTTCTAGGGGACTGATGACCTCAGAAGTTAAGTCCCATAGTGTTCAGAGCCATTTGAACGGCCCGATGGTTTGCCTTTACACAAACAAACTGTTTCTCGGTATTGTTCATGCCATTGTCTAATGCTCTGTGCTGTAGGAGGATCCACACCATACATAATACTAAGCTCACACTGAACAGGTAATACTGACATGCACTGCGCAAAACGTAGAACACAAAACACTTCGTTTTCCCGACACTATTTTTACTAGAACTGAAGTGGGCGCACACTGTTGCTACCTGCCGGGAACCATGTGAAACTCGAGAGTTTGCTCTTTTCAAGAGTACGGTGCTCACGCACGTATCTCAAACAACATACAAGTTATGATTTTTTTTAATCGATGATTCTTTTCGATACACTTTGTATAGTACGAATTCAGTTACATTCAACGTCCCGAAACTACACTTTCTTAACTGTTTCCATATCCTGTTTGCATACACACAGCCGACATGTGCCTAACCCTTTTATACCAACGTAACACTTCACAGAGACTTGAATATACATGCACGCTACTCCATACATGAATTATGCTAGCGCCATGCGACAGTTGCGAGTCACGGCCACCATGCGTATGTTACTACTCTCTCTCTCTCTCTCTCTCTCTCTCTCTCTCATTAGCAGATGCAGTAATGTACGTGGTGCACCGCCCCACATAACGGCAGCAAGTCGTGACCCTTGTGTATGTGTATCACTCTCTCGTCAGTGGAAGCAGCCTGTCAAATGTCTCAGTGTCTTACTACCACAACTGTATTTTTAAACAGATTGCAACCAGCACGCAGGCATTATCTATACTAAAGCTGACTGCTAGTGTCACCCATGCTATCGCTGCCCATTACACATAATGTTACCTATGCAACGTTAACACCTGACATTGCAACCAGAATTACGCTGCTTCGGAAGAGCCAATATACACTGAAGAGCCAAAGAAACTGGTACACCTGGATAATAGCATACAGGGCTCACCCAAGCACTTAGAAGTGTTGCAATATGACGTGGAATGGACTCGACTAATTTCTGAAGTAGTGGCTAAAAATGGTTCAAATGGCTCTGAGCACTATGGGACTTAACATCTGTGGTCATCAGTCCCTTAGAACGTGGAACTACTTAAACCTAACTAACCTAAGGACATCACACACATCCATGCCCGAGGCAGGATTCGAACCTGCGACCGTAGCGGTGGCACGGTTCCAGACTGTAGCGCCTAGAACCGTACGGCCACTCCAGCCGGCCTGAAGTGGTGATGGAGGGAATCGACGCCATGAATCCTGCAGGCCTGTCCATAAACAGGTAAGAGTACGAGAGGAAGGAGATCTCTTCTGAACAGCATATTGCAAGACATCCCAGATACTCAACAATGTTCATGTCTGGGGAGTTTGGTGGCCAGCGGAAGTATTTAAACTCAGAAGAGTGTTCCTGGAGCCACTCTGTAGAGATTCTGAACGTGTAGGGTATCGCATTGTCCTGCTGGAATTGTCCTGCTGGAATTGTCCAAATCCGTCGGAATGCACAATGGACATGGTGTTCAGACAGGGTGCTTAGGTACGTGTCATCTGTCAAGAGTCTTATATAGACTTATCAGGGATCCCATATCACTCCAACTGCACACGCCCCACACCATTACAGAGTCTCCACCGGCTTGAACAGTCCCCTGCTGACATGCAGGGTCCATGGATTCATGAGGTTGTCTCCATACCTGTACATGACCATCCGCTCGATGCAATTTGCAACGAGACTCGTGCGACTAGCCAACATGTTCCCAGTCATCAACAGTGCAATGTCGGTGTTGACAGGTCCATGCGAGGCGAAAGCTTTGTGTAGTATGGTCATCAAGGTTGGTTGGTTGGTTTAAAGGAGGGGGCGGGAAGGGGGGGGGGACCACACTCGGAGGTTATCGGTCCCTTGCTCCCGGTAAAATAATTACAAAAGAGAAAGAAGAAAAGAAAGGAGACGTATAGAATAATAACAGGAGAATGCAAGAACCAGACGAACGACAGATGGACAACCAACATTACTATGGACAAAACAGGAAAAGAAAACCACAGAGAGAAGCAAGAAACAGATAGAAGGGATAAAAACAAGAGAGCAGATGACAGTGGCTGGCCGACCACGAGAATAAAAAGGAAAAGGCAGCCACTCTGCGACACATTAAAACATCCACCCTGAAAGAATTGGAGTAGAGAACACAAAGGGACAAAGGACATGCGCGAAAACTTATTTAGAATGATAAAACCCACCGTCACGTATAAAACGTAAAATTAAATTAGCCGATGAGGCGTTGTCAGCTAAAATCAATGGCAATGAGTCCGGTAAGTGAGGAGGGCATACAAAGACGGACAGCTCAACAAGATATGGGTCACTGTCAACCGGGTGCCGTGCAGACACTGAGGTGGATCATCACGGCGCAAGAGGTAGCCGTGTGTCACCCAAGCGTGGCCATGCGGAGCCGACAGAGAATCAGAGTCCCTGCGAAGGGCCTACGTGGAGGTCTTCCACACATTCGTAGTCATCTTAATGGCACACAGTTTGTTGTGCGTACTGAGGTTATGCCATTCCGTCTTCCAAAGCCGCAAAACCTTGCGGCGTAGTATGGAACGCAGGTCAGTTGCAGAAAAGCAACTGTAGCCCGTTTGGCCAGCCTGTCGGCAAATTCGTTGCCTGAGATTCCGACGTGACCTGAGGTATAGACAAACACCACTGCACGACTGGGCCGTTCCAGGGCAGAGATGGACTCCTTGATGGTCGATACCAAAGAATGACGAGGGTAGCAGTGGTCGATAGCTTGTAGGCTGCTCAGGGAGTCAGTACAAAAAAGAAACAACTCCCCAATACATGAACGGATGTGTTCAAGAGCACGAGATATAGCCATCAGCTCGACAGTGAAAACACTGCAGCCATTGGGCAAGGAATGATTTTCAATATGTCCTCCATGAGCATACGCGAAGCCGACGTGATCATCAGCCATCGAGCAGTCGGCATAAACCACTTCATTGCCTCAGTACATGTCAAGAATCCAGAGGAAGTGGTAATGGAGAGCCGCAGGGTTAACCGAGTGCTTAGGACCATGTGAAAGATCCAGGCGAAGACGCGGCCTAGGTGTGCACCATGGAGGTGTACGTGAATCACCTCAAGTATAGGTGGTAAAGGATAGGACTCCAGTTCGGAAAGAATGGATCGGACATGAACTGCAGCTGGAAGCCCTGACCGGGGACGCCGATACGGGAGATAAACCGCCTTGGTTGGGAAAATGAGACAGTAATTCGGGTGCGAAAGAGAACTACGAATGTGTGCAACGTAAATGGCGAGCAGTTGTTCATGCCTACCCTTCAATGGAGGGACCCCAGCATCCACCAGGACACTGGTCACCAGTCCTACAAACCCCTGTCACTAAGGGAACGCCACAGTGGTGCACTGCGTCGAGTAAATGCAGCGCTGAGGGCGCCACCGAACCATAAACCAGACTCCCATAGTCAAGGCGGGATTGAACAAGGGCTCTGTAGAGCTGCAGCAGCGTACAGCTATCTGCACCCCAGTTGGTGTTGCTCAGGCAGCGAAGGGTATTGAGGTGCTGCCAGCAGTTCCGCTTAAGCTGACGAAATGAGGAAGCCAAGTCAATCAGGCGTCGAAAACCAGTCCTAAGAATCGATATCTCTCCACTACAATGAGTGGATCGTCATTAAAGCTAAGTTCTGGTTCTGGATCAACAGTACGACGCCGACAGAAGTGCATAACACATGATTTTGCGGCCGAAAACTGGAAACCGTGGGCTAGAGCACATGACTGTGCCTTGTGGCTGGCTCCCCGCAGACGCCACTCAGCAACACCAGTATTGGTGGAGTAGTACGAAATGCAGAAGACGCCTGCATACAGAGAAGGTGAGACGGACGGCCCCACAGCTGCTGCTAGACCATTACTGGCGACTAAAAAGAGAGAGACTCAATACAGAGCCCTGCGGGACCCCATTCTCCTGGATATGGGGGGGAACTATGGGAGGCACCAACCTGAACATGGAAACTATGAAGCGACAGGAAATTTTGGATAAAAGTCGGGAGCAGGACTTTGAGACCCCACTTTTATAATGTGGCAAAGATATGATGTCGACAGGTCGTGTCATACGCTATTTGTAAATCAAAAATGATTGCAACTAGGTGTTGGCATCTTGAAAAAGCTGTTCGGATGGCAGACTCTAGGGACACAAGATTATCAGTGGTAGAGCGACCCTGGTGGAAGCCGTCCTGACAGGGAGCCAGTAGGCCACGTTACTCCAGGACCCAACTCAACCGCTGACGCACCATACTTTCCAGCAGCTTACAAAGAACGTTGGTGAGGCTGATGGGCCGATAGCTATACACATCAAACGGATCTTTGAGCAACGGAATGATGGTGCTCTCCCGCCATTGCGGTGGAAAGACGCCATCGCACCAGATCCTCGGTTGACGATGACGAGAAGCTGTCGCTTGTAGCCAGATGAGAGATGTTTAATCCTCTGACTGTGAATCCGATCTGGCCCAGGAGCTGTGTCGGGGCAATGTGCAAGGGCATTGAGGAGCTCCCACTCTGTAAATGGGGCGTTACAGGATTCAGCTTCCAGACGCCGTTTGAGAGGCGAGGATGACCATTGCCGGGAGTCCCGATGCCCCAGGGTGACAGGCATCTACCCCTTAGCATACGTGGGGAGTTAAAGGCGCAGCCATCAGCAGAGCGACCCCTGTGTGGTCAGGGGGCTACAACCAACAAGGTACATGGTGGCCCCACCACAACGGACTGGCTACCATGTTGGGTATCAGGTGCAACCAAACAAACAAGTCCATTATGATCGTCAGCGTAGATAATGATACTGCACAGTTGATGGAAAAATAAACACCCAGGAGGGTGACCTTGCCCAACAGTTGGAGAATGGAGCAGAAGTGCAGATCCATGTTGACGAAGTATGCGCATGATGGATACGATGCACCATGTTTGCCGCCCTTCCCCAATTGTCTCGCTCTTCAGGAAATTTTTGAAAAATTGAGTCCAAACCCTACAGGGGACCATCACATAAAGGCCGAAATGTGTTAGACTCCTTTCAGTCGCCTCTTACAACAGGCACGAATGCCTCGGGCCTATTCTAACCCCCGGACCCGCAGGGGGCAGTCATGAAGAGTGGGCCTTCAGCTCTGAAGCCCATAATTTTGTCATCTGAGGGTAGTTGTGGTGGTGGTGGTGGTGGTGGTACTACTACTACTACTACTACTACTACTACTACTACTACTACTAGTAGTAGTAGTAGTAGTAGTAGTAGTAGTAGGAAATAATAATAATAATAATAATAATGTTTCCTGTGTGGAGTTGATAGTCTCCCATCGGGCGCCTCCCCAGGTGGCGGATAGGGGAATGCTCTCCAGATATGGAGGGTACTGGGGAAATAAAATACCCGAGGTGGACCAAATCTATCAACCGAAATCCACTAACGTCTGCCTGGTATCCAGTGGTTAGGGGTCAGCGTCTGTTCGCCTAGATGGTGCGGGTGCAGCAACCTTCTTGATCTCAACAATCAAGTCATATTCCTCGTGATCTTTCCTCGGAAGGATCACCACCAAGTTAGTTTTCAACTTGAAAACCAAACATGATGATAACACAAGGAATGAATCCACTACCCTCGACACCAGTCGCAAGGCTGGGTTTACCTGGTAATCGGATTCTGGGGGACCAGGAGCATCATGTTACGCCTAAGGTTGAGAACCAGACGACATCCAAATTATTACACACAAAACAAAGACACTTCATCGGTACACTTAATACTAATACCCCCTTAAACTGGGCAAGATCAAACAACTTACAGATGTGCTGCAAAAATTCCAGATCAAAATCCTTGCAATCCAGGAAACACGCTTTACGGACGGAAACCATTTTGACACAGACAACTACAGGATCTACAACGGAAAACCAGCAGTCAAAACTAATGAGAAAGGACTCAAACAGTTTGGTACAGCATTTGTAGTCCACAAATCTATCAGCGACTCTGTTATTGACTTCCAGTCTGTCCCAGAACGTATATCAACGCTCTCCGTCAAATCGGCCAATAAAGCATATACCTTGATCAACGCACACGCACCCACAAATTACTATAACAAGAAGAACCCCCAGGAAGTGGATGACTTCTGGAATGACCTTGAAAAGACGACAAACAAAACTGCCAAACCATATGTAATAATCTTGTTAGGCGACTTTAACGCACAATTAGGCAAAGAGAAAGAAAATACAGGAAAATCACCGGAATCCATACAGCTCACAAGAGAACTGACAAGAATGGGGAGAGATTCATAAGCTTTTGCGAAAATTTCGGCCTCGTAATTATGTCTACACAATTTAAAAAACCCAACAAGAAACTGTATACTTGTAAGTCGCCCAACACAATGTTGGGTGAATTCCAGATAGATCATGTGGCCATCTCCAAGAGTAACAACAGAAATTCTGAATGTGAAAACGAGAAGAGGATTATTTGAATCAGACCACCATCTTCTACAGATAAAGACCACATTACAACCCAATAGAAAAAAGCCAGAACTACGCAAAGTGCTGAGACCACACCCCAAATACATAAAACTCAACAAGGAAAACATCTTACAGGAAATTAGTCAGACAAACACCACAAATTGGACAGAACTTGTGGACATCCTCAAATCCGCGATGAAATTGGGTCAACCCCCGAGAAGGAGAAAACACAGGTGGTGGAATATAATATGTGACCAAGCAAAAGAAGAAAGGATCAATGCCAGGAAAAACTTCAATAGTCACAAACCATCAGAAAAATGGCAACAGTTTCTAGTAATCCGAAAACACACATCGAAAACAATTCGGAGGGAAAAAGAAATTATGACAAACGGCGACTAGAAGAGATAGAACAAGACTTTAAGAAGAACAACACCAGGAATTTTTATAAGACGTTTGAAGAACATATTGCAGGATACCAGCCACCCAATCTTTGCTTCAAGAAACCGGATGGTTCACTAGAAACTAACACGAAGAGTAACATCCCAATCTTCGCAGACTATTTCAACAAACTTCTCAACTGCGAAAGACCTACAGAGGATATTCACTACCAGACGTCTACACCAAATTCCGACGCTAAACCACCAACCATCAACGAAATAGTAGAAATTATCAAGACACTGAAAAACAATAGAGCCCCAGCAGAAGATGGAATTATTGCAGAACTATGGAAACTAAATGATGAAAGATTAACAGGAAAAATCCACAAAATTATATTAAACATTTGGGAAACAGAACAGATCCCTTCTGAATGGAAATGCGCACTCGTCCATCCACTCCACAAAAAAGGGGACAAAACTGAACCAAATAATTACAGGGGTATCTCACTCGTGCCGGTCACATATAAAATCCTATCAAAAGTTCTCATGAATAGATTAGAACAACAAGCTGACCCACAAATAGGAGACTACCAGGCTGGTTTTCGCAAGGGACGATCATGCATAGAACAGATCTGGAATCTGAAAATGATTCTCCAGATGAGAAACACCCGAAACACAGTTGTCACTTTTGTATATTTTAAAAAGGCCTAAGACTCTATAGACAGAGTAGCGATCTGCAACACGCTGGAAGAATTCAGCATTGACAGAAAGACAAGAGCAATCATTCGGCAAACATTAACTGACACAGTCTCCAAGGTTAAATTTATGGGGGAGATCTCTGAACCATTTGAAATCCAAACTGGAGTGCGACCGTGTGACGGACTTTCACAATTACTCTTTAATATCATTCTTGAAAAAAGTATGAGGACATGGGAAAAAGAAGTCAAAGGAATGCAAATTGGCATTAGAAAAGGTAACAGATTCAATGTGAAGTGTTTAGTTTTTGCAGATGACCTTGCAATCCTCACAAATAATAGATAAGAAGCCACTAACGGCATAGAGAAGTTACACGAAATTGCACAAAGAACTGGCCTGCAAATTTCGTATGAGAAAACCCAGTACATAGAAAGAGTGCCACAAGGCAAATTGCCTATTGTGACAACCCATGGGAAAATCGTACAAGTACCACATGTTAAGTATCTGGGAGAAATCATCCAGCCATCAGGGATCAACCTAAAGGCCAATGAGGAAAGAATAAAAAAAACTACAGAAAGCATATAAACTCACGTGGAACTATTGTAACAAAAAGTCCATATCCATTAACGCAAAATTGAGGCACTACAATACTGTCGTACTTCCGGAGGCACTGTATGCATCTGAAACAACACAAATAGGTGGGCAAACTAAAATCAAAGAAATAGAGAAACAAGAAAGGAAAATTCTCAGGAACATTTTTGTCCCGATACAAGAGCAAGGAATCAGGAAGAGGAGACCAACATCAGAATTATGTAAATACACAGACATGATTGCGGATACAATAAGGAAAAGAAAAATGCAGTTCTACGGACATGTCCACAGGATGAAAGAAAACAGAATTTCAAAGTGAATTCTTAAAGTCATCAACTCAGGCAGGGGAAAAGCAAAATGGATAAAAGAAGTTGAAGAGGACCTCAGACAAGCACACATAACAGTAAACGATGCAAAAAATAGAACTGAATTCAGGAACATCATCAAAAAACATAAATTTGACGCCACAACACAGAAGAGACCAGGATGCAAATGGACAGTGGAGCGAAAGAACCAACACAGTGAACACATGAAGAAAATTTGGGCTCAGAAAAAACATAAACAATCATCATAAAGGAATTCAAGTTCAAACGCTCTCTTTAAAGGGGATTAATTGAAAATAATAATAATAATAATCCCCGCGGAGGCCCGGGAAAAGAATAGGCCTCCGGTATGTTCTGCCAGTCGTAAAAGGCGACGAAAAGAACAAACCACTAATAGGGCTAACCCCCCTTTTAGTGTGATTAGTTGGTTCAGGACAGAACTAAAGAAGCCTCGGACAAGCGCCGTCATGGTCGGGGACGACGCTTGAACCCTATGCCCGCCCACAATGATAAAGACACTGCTAGCCAACTGGAAAATGATTTAAATCCAAATAGAGGTGTTTTGCAGGATATGCTTCCTGCAACCACCCTAGAAGGAAAACAAAGACAGAGGATGAGATGGTCAGATGAAGTTAATCGACACCTCATGTTCTGTTATTACCAAGCAACAAACCTAGGAACCAACACAACTGGATACAGATCACAAGTATACACAACATTTATTACCAGATACCCAGAATTAAAATTTTTAACACAACAACGACTAGCTGATCAGATCCGTGTAATAATCAAAAATAACAGGATACCCCAGTCAGAATTAGAAAACATCAAACAACAAGTGCAACAAATACTGGAACAAAATAATGTGCAATCAGAAGAAGAAGAAAATACAGTAATGGACTCAAACATCCCAGAGCAAACAAACAAAGAACAACATGCATCAATTAAACAATCAGAGGAAAACGAAATCTTAAGACAGCCACCAGAACGAGCACAAATAGAGCACGAAGTGACACACATGTTAGATATAGAAGAAAAATTTCAGCTGACTTATATAGAATACAAAGACACAAATACAGACATTAGACCATTCTTGCATAGACCGCCAAATAACCCACAAGTCGAAACAACAATAAAAACTATCAACACAATCATACACAACAAAATAAATGAAAACACAACTATGGAAGAGTTACAACTACTGGTTTATATAGGAGCACTCACTACACTAAATATACACACTAGGCAGAGATCAGAACCAACCAACACACAGAAGAAACCCACAAAACCAGCATGGCAACACAGGCTACAGATCAGAATAGAAAAACTGAGAAAAGACATCGGACAGCTAACACAATTTATAAGAAATGAAATGTCAGAAAAAAACGAAAAAGGTTAGGTAAAATCTCACAACAAGAAGCGATAGAGCAATTAGATGAAAAGAAGCAGAAATTACAAGCATTGGCCAAACGACTTAGAAGATACAAAAAAAGTGAAAATAGAAGGAAACAAAACCACACATTCAACACAAACCAAAAGAAATTTTACCAGACAATAGATAACACACACATTAAAATAGACAATCCACCAAACATAACAGACATGGAACACTTCTGGAGCAACATATGGTCAAAACCCAGTACAAAATAACTGACATGCACGGTGGATACAAGCAGAAACAGACACATACAAGATGATACCACAAATGCCTGAAGTGATAATTTTGCAACATGAAGTCACCCGAGCAATTAATTCTACGCACAACTGGAAAGCCCCTGGAAAAGATAAAATAGCAAATTTCTGGCTAAAGAAGTTCACTTCAACACATTCACATCTAACTAAATTATTTAACAGTTACATTGCAGACCCATACACATTCCCTGATACTCTTACACATGGAATAACTTATCTGAAACCTAAAGATCAAGCAGACACAGCAAACCCAGCTAAATATCGCCCCATAACATGCCTACCAACAATATACAAAATATTAACTTCAGTCATTACACAGAAATTAATGACACATACAACACAGAACAAAATTATAAATGAAGAACAAAAAGCCTGTTGCAAAGGAGCACGAGGATGTAAAGAGCAACTGATAATAGATGCAGAGGTGACATATCAAGCTAAAACTAAACAAAGGTTGCTACACTACACATACATTGATTACCGAAAAGCTTTTGATAGTGTACCCCACTCATGGTTACTACAAATATTGGAAATATACAAAGTAGATCCTAAATTGATACAGTTCCTAAACATAGTAATGAAAAATTGGAAAACCACACTTAATATCCAAACAAATTCAAATAATATCACATCACAGCCAATACAGATTAAGTGTGGAATATACCAAGGAGACTCATTAAGTCCTTTCTGGTTCTGCCTTGCTCTGAACCCACTATCCAACATGCTAAATAATACAAATTATGGATACAATATTACTGGAACATACCCACACAAAATCACATATTTGCTATACATGGATGATCTACAACTACTGGCAGCAACAAATCAACAACTCAACCAATTACTAAAGATAACAGAAGTATTCAGCAATGATATAAATATGGCTTTTGGAACAGACAAATGTAAGAAAAATAGCATAGTCAAGAGAAACACACTAAACAAGAAGATTACATATTGGATAACCACAGCGACTGCATAGAAGCGATGGAAAAAACAGATGCCTGTAAGTATCTAGGATACAGACAAAAAATAGGAATAGATAATACAAATATTAAAGAAGAACTAAAAGAAAAATAGACAAAGACTAACAAAAATACTGAAAACAGAATTGACAGCAAGAAACAAGACAAAAGCTATAAATACTGATGCTATACCAATATTGAGTAACACAGACCTAGAAGCACTCAATACACTTACACGATCACAATGCCACAAATATAGAATACATCACATACATTCAGCAACAGAAAGATTCACATTAAGCAGAAAGGAAGGAGGAAGGGGATGCATCGATATAAAAAACCTACATTATGGACAGGTAGACAATTTAAGAAAATTCTTTCTAGAACGAGCAGAAACTAGCAAAATACACAAAGCAATCACTCATATAAATACATCGGCTACACCACTGCAATTTCATAACCACTTCTACAACCCTTTAGATCACATAACATCAACAGATACAAAGAAAGTAAATTGGAAAAAGAAAACACTACATGGCAAGCACCCGTATCATCTAACACAGCCACACATCGATCAAGACGCATCCAACACATGGCTAAGAAAAGGCAATATATACAGTGAGACGGAAGGATTCATGATTGCAATACAGGATCAAACAATAAACACCTGATATTACAGCAAGCATATTATTAAAGATCCAATACCACAACAGATAAATGCAGACTTTGCAAACAGCAAATAGAAACAGTAGATCACATCACAAGCGGATGTACAATACTAGCAAATACAGAATACCCCAGAAGACATGACAATGTAGCAAAAATAATACATCAACAGCTTGCCTTACAACATAAACTTATAAAACAACACGTTCCCACATACAAGTATGCACCACAAAATGTACTGGAGAATGATGAATACAAATTATACTGGAACAGAACCATTATAACAGATAAAACAACACCACATAACAAACCTGACATCATACTCACCAATAAAAAGAAGAAATTAACACAACTAATCGAAATATCCATACCCAATACAACAAATATAGAAAAGAAAATAGGAGATAAAAATGAAAAATACATCCAACTGGCTGAGGAAGTCAAGCACATGTGGCCTCAGGATAAAGTTGATATTATACCAATTATACTACCAACTACAGGAGTCATACCACACAATATCCACCAGTACATCAATGCAATACAGCTACATCCAAACTTATATATACAACTACAGAAATCCGTAATTATTGATACATGTTCAATTACCCGAAAGTTCCTAAATGCAATATAACATATACCGTACAGTTAAAAGGAAGTCACGCTTGATCAAGGTCCGCGTCACTTTCCATTTTTGACCAGACATAACATCTAAGAAAAGAAAGAAATAATAATAATAATGTTTATGCTTCATACTTATCAAATGGATTGAGACTGCAGCTAACTAACTGGAACATGATAACGTTGTTCCAACACCATTCTTGACCGGACTACTTCATGGGGTACGACTCCAATTGTCAAGGAGGAATACGTAATTAGGAATTCATAAAAAGGCGGTAATAATCTATGTTAGCATATGATCGTCATATGCTTTTTTTTTTAAGAGATTTCGGATAACAGCACTGAAACGAGTGTCATGGATACAGACGACATGCTGATGGCCGTAATAAGCACAATAACGAAACTCAAAGCACTTGAATATGAGATGACATTGGTAACACTGGTACAGATGATGATGACGCTTTACGGAAGTACCAAAAAAATTATTTACGTTTGTTCTTTTTGGGATCGTCACACAAAATACTTCTCTTTCGTTTTTTTTTTTTTCCCCCTGCAGGAGCATTTGAGCCATCGCGATGGGGACGTGGGGCTACAGCAACACCGCCATCGCAATCGGCAAGCCATGAACCAGTGCGATCACCACGGCATCAGCCCCCTCCTCGTCCCCAGCCATCTTGCATACATTCTCCTGGACATAGTAATCCTACATCTAGCACGAGTTCTGTTGCCCATCCTGTTAATGAGCACCAGGTTAGTCACATGCCAAAAAAATGGCTCTGAGCACTATGCGACTTAACTTCTGAGGTCATCAGACCCCTAGAACTTAGAACTAATTAAATCTAACTAACCTAAGGACATCACACACATCCATGCCCGAGGCAGGATTCGAACCTGCGACCGTAGCGGTCGCTCGGCTCCAGACTGTAGCGCCTAGAACCACACGGCCACTCCGGCCGGCAGTCACATGCCAGCTTCAAATTACTCTGTGGCTGCAGACGCATTTAATGACAGGATCTCGTACACATGTATTGACAATAGCCCTTACACCTCTTTCCTTCGTGCATTCTATCCATTTTGGAAAGCAAACTCCACAGAACAATCAACGATGCATGGTATCCTGCCACAAAGAGTATTGCAGTTTTATGCTGTGAAATAACTCACCTCCATAAGAAGGTGGTAATGGTGCAGAGGATAAATCGATTCTCTATATTAGGGGGAAAACGGTGTGATATTGTGGGGTACCTCATGCTGGGCCAGTTTCTCAAAATGTAGGAGAGAGAGTCTGGTAAGGCACTCTGACGTGTACTCCACATCGACATATATCTGCTTGTTTTTGACCCAGTAAATGGCGTCCAGCTATATTATATTTCCAGAGGATATTGCAACTAAAAATGCACGTATTAATGTACAAATAAAGCAGACGTATTTTAGTTTACATGGTCAATTCTGGCTGTCGAATGAAATTACACGAAATATGTAGAATGTCTGGCTAAATACTGAAATGTAATGCCGACAAAGAGAGGGCTTCTTATGAGCCCAGAAGACGTGTTATGTTTCAGAAGACGTATTACGTTTCAATGATCTGTCATCCTGATGCTGCTTGTGAACTTTCTCCTTGACAGTTTGCTTCCGGTTGCCTTATTGTAGTTTCTTGATACTGTGGACCTACTATGCAGTGCACGTAACTCTCGCTTTTTGTGCCTTCGTTCCAGTTTGCAGAGGGTCAAGGGCTGTAAGACAGCTCTATAGTTTTCAAGCTACGGAATGACGTAAGAAAGAACTCTTTTGTGTTTTGTTGCTCTTATGTAGCATCCACATACACTGGATGAACAGATCTTATATTAACCAGAGCAAAATTTTCGAAGTGAATCTTACGTCAGGCAAGAGGGTGATATTTCTCTTTAGCTTCGTTCAATTGTTTCCGGGTGCTGACACTGTAGGCAGCATCTCTTTCTCTCTGCCTTCCAAAACACCACCAAGCCGCGACGCCAAAGTGTAAGCGATCACTTCATCGCTTATGGAGACGCTGGATTGCCATCATCACGATTTGCCAGTGCCCTGTGCTGTCATCATCTCTGTATGTAAGTCAACACAAAGTATGCACAGTGAAGATTCTCTAGGTGACAGCTATCTAAAAAATGTTTTTACACAAACATCTTTCAGCTGATTGCAAAGCAGAGCTGGAAGAACTTTTTGTACCACAACACCAAATGTTTAATGTTTCCAGGCATTACTACTTTGACGGTATAGCTTTCCTCGTTAAACTTCAAGACATATCTACATTTGAGAGGCAGATTATGGGTCTATCAATTCACATTTATGGTCTAAAGGAAGAAGAAAGCAAGCCAGAAGATTAGCACAATCTGCAGGCTAACAAAATTAACCATAAAGTCATCAAGCCTCTCTCCTTTTCTAGAACGACAGTACCACAAACATGAAAATCTGCTGTTATTCTCTGAGGAGGAGAAACAGCACTACGTATGGATCAAAAGTTTTTACCAGTCTTCATAAGTCCAAATAACACAAATACTTCTCAGGAAAGCAACTGACGAGGAAAACAGAACAGATTAAAGTTACCCTTTTATACAAGAAAAGTGGGCGACGCAACTGTACGTAAACATCACGTGGCCGACAGCTTAGATAAAGAACTGTAGTACGCAGAATTGCTCACCGTTGAAAGTTTGACGTCATTTATGTTACGTACAGAAAAGTTGAATTCACGATATCTAACTCGAATAATCAGTGCAAAATGGTAGCTCCGTGGTCTATTCTTGCTACGACAGTTGTACAGTGTAGCATAGTATGAAGAAACAAATGCCGGTAGAGGAACATCTCATGGAGCATACGACCTATGGTATGAAGTGATCAGTAGAAGAGGTCAACTGACCAGCAATCTTGAAAGCTTTATTTAAATACACAGAAGTTGAATATGAGCCACGTGTAGTACAACCCAAGCAGAGATTTGAATCAACCGATGATTTACATCGAACGCTACAGGAGTCTACTGTCGATCATTCCAAGTTCAAGTGACCTCACAAAAAGCTGTAACAACTGAGAGTTTAAATATCAACATTTAAAACTAAAAGCATATACAAATTTCCGAAAAAACATAAGAAAGATTGGGTTTTATTTTGCAAAGAAATCAATGACCTTTTTCTATTTCAGTGACCTCCAGGGCGATTTGTGAAGAGGACTTCCTATTGTAGCAAGAGCCGAAAATAAGTCATTTTCTACTCCCGCTCTTAGAAGTGCAAGCGCAACGTTTCCAATGAAGACTGTCTCTTTTTGAGTCGTAGATGGAATCAGTTCTTCTTCTTCTTCTTCTTCTTCTTCTTCTTCTTCTTCAACTAGGTCCGCTTGTAGCTCCTTACGAAACCGCTTCCAGCAGTCCAACCTTTCTGCTTGAGGACTGTTGACAGCGTGGATGGCGGAATACCGAAAGTTCTGCCACACCCTTCTTTTTCGGCTCACATTCCACGGCCTCAACAAACTTCGTCTCTGCAAGAGTCGAACACCTGTACTTCTTTGAAGTCATTGGTACAACTGATATGTGTACTGTACTAAGTCACGCATCGTTAAGCAAAGAAAGGTGCGTCGCAAAGAGTTGAATGACGGAACCAATACAGAAACAAGTAACGTAACAATTCGAATTACTGAGGGTTAGAGCCGCTAAGTTGTAATTACACAAAACAGTGTTTGCGGGCGATCTGTCGCGACGATAATTTCCATTTATCGAGTGCACTGCCCCAAAGAACATAATTTCATCGAATTTCGAGATTTTTAACGGGACAGGCCAACCATTTCGATTTATGGAGGAATTCGATTCATCGAGGTTCGATTTAGCAAGAGTGGACTTTCACACAATTATACGTGGTTCTGGCTCTAGAATGCCCAACAACTCCAGAGGTAAACCTGAAAGAACAGATGACATATCTCTTGCAATTGCGCCTGAGAAATATCGAAAGTTTCATAAAAATCACGGTGCCACGCCACAATTTCCCCAAGAAGGAAAAAAAAAGGGAAACGAAGAAGCATGCGGTTCGCCTGGGGAGGCTGCAGCGAAAGCAGCCAGCAGAGAGAGAGAAAGCAGCCTAGGGCAGTTTTCTCTCGCCGACTCCTTGTGTGGGCGCATCCGAGAGGGTCAAACACTGTACGGCCGCTGCAGTCGCTTCGAACTACGCGTCTCACTGGGTATCGATTACTGAATTGGAAGGCTGTGCTGTCACTGGACACTACAACGCACAAGCTTTCGCGGCAATCGAGACCACTCGCCGAGATGGCATGCGACCAAAAAGGAGGAAACTATCACGTAATACGCAACTGAATGAAGAAAACTTTAATAGCTCGTTCCTTACTAAACACAGTTTGACCAAATACAAATTCAGCCGTAGAAATAAATATGACGATATTTAAAAAAATATAATAATAAAAAAATAAAAAACCAGACAACTGCGCGTACGACTCGCTCTCTGAGGATTCCACACAAACTTAATATGATAATTTCATCTGGCTCAGTGGCCTGGTGCAAGTCTTTCTATTGGACGCCACTTCGGCGACTTGCGTGTCCGTAGTCTACCGCAGCCATTCAACCGGGGAAAGTGGACTAACAGTTTAACGTGGAATTCGGACCACATGTTGTTTCTGATAACTTCTCACTTCGTTGAGAGGTGAAGGCGAGGTTAAAACGGAGTCTGTAGAACCTGTGGTCTGATCGAGATTCGATCCTGCGACCTTTCTGAGTCCAGGTACGCGCTTTACCGCTAGATCAACAGCTGCGACTCGTACAGAGGCGGTCAAAAGTATTCAGACACAGGTCACATGCGTATCTCACGGTCAATTGTGACTGATGCATACACGGAATTTGTATCTGCGTATGTGCCATAATGCAGGGGATATTTCGAAAGACATCGACTATGCGAATGCACCGTACACTCTACCTGGAAAGATTACCATCACAGGCGTGTGTTTCACGCAGGACAAAGGTAATCAGACACCGCCCGCTTGAAAAGGTAACCGCAGTTTGAAGGCACAATTCGGCGGCAGCAAGCAGTCAGTGTACGCAAGGCAGCTGTCTCGTACTACAGGAAGGCACAGATCACGTAAAAAAAAGACCAACGTAGCGCCATGCCCCGTAAAGGTAGGGAAACGATAGTTGCAAAGTGAGGGAAAATCATACGCAGAAATAGGCAGGATCATCAATCGAAACCGAAAAACTATATTTAGTATCGTCCAGAAATGGAAACAAGGAAAAACTCTCGTCAATAGTCCACGACAGGGGCAGCCTCAGAAACTCACGAACAGAGACTATAGAAACATATTTCGAATGGTGAAAAACGACCCGCGAACAACGGCCCCTGCTATAGCGGCAGAACTGGCAGAAGGCGTTGGTACCGAAGTTAATGTTAGAACAGTAACCGGATGCCTGAACAGTGCTGAGTACAATGCCAGAATGCCAAGGTGCAAACCGTTCCTCAGTAAGTGTAACGCAAAAAAGCGAATGGTTTTTGCAGAAGAATTTGTCAGCAAGGATGTGACCTTTTGGAACAAGATTCTATGGAGTGATTAATACAAATTTACTTTGAGTTACGAGGAGGGCCGCAGTTTAGTGTGGCGTCAAGCGAACAGAGTTGGAGCCCAAAAACATGCAAGCAACCATAAAACATGGAGGCGGCAGTGTGATGGCGTGGGATGCATGTCTTCCAGAAGTGTCGGGGAGCTTATCTTTATTGAAGGGATCATGGACAAATTTGTCTATCTCGATACACTGAAACAAAATCTGACGAAAAGTGCTGCGAAGTTGGATCTTGGAGGTGACTTATTTCCGACAAGGCAATTATCCTAAGCATACACCAGAAACTGTCGAACAGTGGATCCTATACAAGACGCTTCATCGCCTCATTACCCTGCCGCTTTCTCCGGGAATCAATCCCATTGAAAACATCTGGAATAAACTGAAAACGAGACTACACAAACGACATGTGAGCAGTTTGACACATATGCGTGCACTGATAGAAGAATGGGTGAATATCGGTTCGGATATAACGAAGAAGATTGTTTACTCCATGCCACAAAGACTGAGGGCTGTAATACAGAGGAAGGGACGCATTACCAAATACTGACTGCTGAATAATTTTGCCCACTGTGTAATTCAATTTTCTTTTCTTTTTTTACATAAGGCGTGTTTTGTTACTTGTTGTTCCGCATATGTTCAGATTGAAATACGTATAATACATCTGCAAAGAATAAAATATATGTTTTGAGTTAAAAACTCATTTAAGGTTTACTTCTCTGATTACTCCCAGTGTCTGAATAGTTTTGTCCGCCTCTGTATATAGATAGTTCCTCCACAGGTCTCGATGGTTGAATTTGGGAATATCAAAATGCGGCCGTATCTCTTGATTGCATTGACTTAGGAGTAATTTTTTCACCCCGCCAAGGGACTACAAATACCTTAGTACGTCGCAAAAAATTCAATCTGATAGCTGCACCCGCTCCTGAGAAAAATGGTACTTAACAGTCGGACAGACAGGAAGACAATCGACAGTAGACAGTAAGTGATCCTATAAGCGACCAGTTTTTACCGACTGAGGTAGGGGGCTCAAAAACTTACGAGTCCGTGATGCCTCGACACTGCCAAATCCACCGTCCTGGTCAGCAACAACAACGTCACAGCTAAGACAATTCTTCTTACCAGGTCTTATCGAGCTTACGAGTATACAGTAGTAATGATACCAAAAACAAGACAACAACAAAAAATTGAGCACAACACGAATTTACGTTCGGCAGATATCACGTTTTAACAGTCAAGACTGCAGATGGTACAGTAACAATAGAGGAAACTGCAGAAGTACTGAAGATTTCTTTAACTACTACTACTACTACTACTACTACTACTACTACTACTACTACTAATCCCTAGAGGAGGCAGCATGGCCGCCGTTGCAGTTTATACAGCGGGGAGGAGGAGGCGGATAATCGCCCTTGCGCGCGTCCCTACCACGGTTACACATTTGACTGAGTGTCTACAAGACGGTCTAGTGTGGTTGAAATGATGACACTGGTAGCAACACATCGGGTTCTGAATGTACGGCCGGACTTCAATAATTTCCTATCCTGCTTTGAGTTTTAACAGAAGCATCACTCTATCAAAGGTGCGAAAGAAAATTTTCGAAATTTGTGGTAAGGACTATGGGACCAAACTGCTGAGGTAATCGGTCCCTAGGCTTACGCACTACTTAAACTAACTTATGCTAAGGACAATACACACACCCATGCCCGAGGGAGGACTCGAACCTCCGACGGGGGGAGCCTCGCGAACCGTGACAAGACGCCTAAGACCGCACGGCAACCCCGCGCGGCGGGTGAGCACACCCTGATCAGAGAGATAATATTGGATTTCGGCCTCGGTTGGACTGTCGAGCAGCCTAGAGTAAATAACACCACGGGAAGAATTCAAAGTTCTATGGGCCTCTACACGAACAGGGTAGCCGTGGGGTAACGAGGAGACAAGCAGTTGCTGTGCTTGAGAATCAGAAGTAGTCTCCAAAAGCAAAGTGCCATTCCGTAAACGAGAGCAGAATTTCACAGGACCGGCAACTGCATCAACACCTTTCTGAATAATAAACGGATTTACTGTGGTGAAGAACTGACTGTCTTCAGTACATGAGACCACGAGGAACCGTGGTGCAGCGGGAAGCGTCTTTGAATCGTTCGCCTCATTACGTTTACGTTTCGTAGACGTTGATTTTGATGATGATTGCCTCATTGCGGGAAAATCCCCCATGACTGCCAGAGTCTCCGATGGCACGCTTCTTCCAATTGGGGGCCCCCTTCACAAGCGGGCGGACCCGTCTTAGGTGATTGTTCACACCTCAGGTCACATCAGGTTGCAGCTCAGGCAATCAGCCCTCCCTGGACCTGGCCTGTATCAGTACGTGCAAACCCTACCTGTCGACACGGGACTGGGAATTACGCGTTACCAAATTACCTGTTACGCGTAGGCCCGGCCTTCAGGAGCGTACAGGGAGGGAGAAGAAAAAGAGGAACCTCAAACGCCGAAGCGGAGGAATGACAGTATAAGGGAAAGAAAGAAAGGAGAAGGGAGGGAAAACAGTTGTGAGACTGTTCTTACATCAGCGACAGACAATGCAGAACATTCCTAATAACACCCCAGCCATGTTCCCCAAGGGAGGGGCAAAAGAATAGCAAGAGGACAGACATGCAGCACGGAAGGGAAAAGATGCAGCAAAGGGGAGGTATGACCGAGGCCGTTCATTAGGGCTTCTGGCGAGAAAGCCACACCGAAAAATGTGCAGCTCCTCCGGTCGGAAGAACGTGAAGCCACTTCTGCTGACCACCGCTAGTTTGAAATCAGGATAAGAACCATATACGCGTATACACTTAGAAGGATTTCCATTGACACAAGTCAGTCTGATTGGTTACATAAGGAACTTGTTTAAATGAAAGCTGACCACCCCTTGAATGTCCTTGACAGCACTGAACGTAAATTCGTATGAATTGGTGTTTGAATTCTTGAAGGAGGTTGCTATTAAATTATACGCTATTAAAGTTTCTCTTTCAAACGCAGAGGTGTCGCCACTTGGATCGTAGAGCCACCGATCTGCATGCGAGGATCTCCGTTTACGAAATACCCAACTTGTTTAGTGCCAGCTCCGAAGTATTTTTTTACATTATTGATACCTTTGTGATCTTCCAGTGATTTTACGGGCATCAGTGAGTCACAATCATAGTTATTAAATTGAGCGAGCTGCTATTCACACAGGGCTGCTGTGGTATACCTACCTTCTATCCCTATATTCAACAAGAACACGACGTCGCACTCGCTTGCCCCGGTCCAGGCGCGCTGGATTTGGTAGTGCGAGCCAGCCGCGCGATTAGAAACCGCAGGCAGCAGCCGGGGAGAAAGTGTGGCCGCCATGAGAAAACAGCCGCAGAAAGTAGAGAAAGCAGCACTGCAGTAGCACCACTCCACTCTTTCCTTCGCACTTCTCCCAGCCTCTTGCTTGTCCAGCTACCTGCGATCTGTACTACGTAGAATTATACATACACAAAGCATTTACGAGATGCTGAAATCTATGCCTGGTACGTTCGGGTGCAAGGAAAAACTAAAACACAAAGCTCCAAGAACGTTACTTTTTCTCGATTGCATATGCAAATTGATTCAGTACGAGTGTTTTAATTAAAAAGAGTAGCTAACACTTGGTTTAAGAATCATGAAAGCAGACTGTATACGTGGAAGAGTCCTGGAGACAACAAAAGGTTTCGAATTGATTATAAAATGGCAAGCAAGAAATGTTGGAACCAGATTTTAAATTGTAAGACAATTGCAGGGGCAGATTTGGGATCTGAAGGTAATTCATTGGCTATGAACTGTAATTTAAAACTAAAGAAATTTCAAAAAGATAGGAAATTAAGAAGATGGACCTGGACAGGTTGAAAGAACCAGAAGCTGTTAAGAGTTTCAGAGAGAGAATTAGCGAATGATACACTAGAGCGAGGGAAACGAATACAGTAGAAGACAAGTGGGTATCCTTGAAAGCGAAAATAGTGAAAGAAGCAGAAGACAAATACTCTGATATAACAGTAGTTTAAAGTTAAACAATTAACGAAGTTCAACAAACACACTCTTGCTACGTATTGAGCCTACATTTCCTGTAAGGAACTCGCGCGTTCATTATAAGTGTGTTAAAAACGATGACGCTACTATCAGGCTGCCTTAGAGGACTCTGACTATAGTAGTCTTGTAAATAACGGCGAGAAATCCAACTAGTAATGTTTCTACAGGCGTGTATGTACACGCACAAAACATCGCTTAAGTGCACTGTAAACCATTTAGTACACTTGTGCCGCTACCACTGGGATAGCAAAGAGGGCACGAATTACATCTTTATTTAAAACAAACAAAACTGGAGCAAAGTCGCTCCCG